>NW_021703768.1:164101960-164155252 GCF_005190385.1 Monodon monoceros
GTGTGTGTGTGTGTGTGTGTGTATGTTGTGGGGTGACCCAGCCCATGCCCAGGTGGGATTCCAGGTATAAGAGAATCCCTAGTCTGTTGACATGGACACTCCCCACCTGGGATAAGGTTCCACCTGGCAGCCGGGTGGCCGTGTGGGTCCCCCGTCCCCCGACCTAATGAGGTGACTCTGGCACTTCCGGCAACAGGTGACAATCTGGGTGGCGTCGGGACCATCGTAAAGCTCAGTCTGGAGGTGGGGGCGGCTGGAGCTTTGTTGTGCGGGGGAGAGGAACGGGCCGGGCGGCCTCCTCCCTTCCCGGGGCACCGAGCCAGGCACCTGCTCAGGTGGAGCTGCACCTGCCCGGAACCGAACGCTGGGAGGGAGAACGAGTGGCAGGGTCGACAGGCACCGGGATGCACAGCCAGCCACAGACACCTGAATTCTAGCCTCCGCCGCGCCCCCTCTAATTCTCGGGGAAGGGCGGAGCTTGGGGGTGCTTCAGGACCTCCCCGCTCCCCCCTTGTGCGTACCTCCACCAGCCGAGAAGGGGACTGTGCTGGCTCCACGGTGCCGGCCCAGGGAGGGGGCGCCCAGTGCTCGGGGGAGGGGGGGACCCGCCCTGGCCGCCCCGATCCCGGGGGCTCCGGCAGCGCGCGGGCGGGGGTCCCCGGCGCCGGCTGGCCGCCAGGGGGCTGAGGACGCAGGTGCGCCTACCTGCAAAGCATCGCTGGCCATGTCCACGCGCCGTCCGCCAGGGGTCCCCGCGCGGAGAGAGGGGCGGTGAGAGGAGCGTGCGTACGCCCCACGCGGGGCGGGGAGGGGGCGGGCGCGGCGCGACCCCCCCGCCCCGGGCGCACGGCCCTCTCCGGCCTGCTCGGCTCTAGCCCCGCCTGGCCTGGCCGCCGTGTCCGCGCGCCTCGCCCTCCGGCCCCAGCTGCCGCCTGGCTCGGTCACGTGACCGCCTAGGTCGGCGCCCGAGGAGGGGGCGGGGCCGAGGGGGTGCGGCTCCCGGCGGCCCCCGGGGCTGCGGGGTCCTGCCTGCCGGACGCCCCCTTCCCCGGCCGAGAGCGCGTCGTCCTCTTCCCCAGCCTTTTCCTCTTTCTGAATCCTCCCTCTGCCCACGGGTGCTCCATTTGAGCGCGCAGGAACCCGAAGAAAAGAGTGAGCCACGTTAAAGCGGGGAGCTGTGGAGGCTTTTGGGCCTCCCGGGATCTCTCAAAAAACAAAACCAATTCATCCCCGCCTGTGTTTGCAATTTTAGGCCTCTTGGAACGGTCCGTCATTCTAAGGCACCGGAGCTTCCCCATAGGCTGGAGACAAGCTCTGAGCAGAGTTGTGTTCAAATCCCCGCCTGCCTTGGGGGAGTCCCCAAGCCCTAAAAGCCCCTCATCTGTAAAACGGGAAGGATTTACCTACCCACCCCTTAGGTGTTGGCAAAATTAAATGAGACAATACATGCCAAGTGCTGTGAACACACAGCTCAATAAAGTTTAGCTGCTGTGATTTTTAGTGTTTTTGCCGTTGTTATGAAAAGGGATTTGAACCCTAAATCCGTCACGGACTCGCTGCGGGCCCTGTGGCCGCTGAGTCCTCAGTTTTCCCTGCTGTAAAATGGGGGCCCGCCTCTTCTTCGGGGCTGCTGCATGCAGGTGGCGCTCCACAATGCAGACTCCTGCCCTATCGGAGGCAGAGGGTGGAGACCTTTGAGGAGCTTCTCAGGGTCTCCGGAGTCTCTGTAGCATGCAGGCGGGCTCGTGGCCGACCCCGCACTCCCTTTCAAATCCGGTGACTGGGCCAAGCCGCGGTCCCTGGGGGCGGGGCGGGGAGCGTTCCCTGGCAGCGCCGCCTCATTGGCGCCCTCCTGGGACCCGCCAGAGCGTGGAGGGCTGCGGGTACCTTGGTTACCCGCAGCTGTGAGTGGTTTGCACCGTCCCAGAGGCCGGGGGCGGGATGTTTTCTTTCTCCCTTTTTCCTTTGGGCGACTCTTTGGGGCTGGTTGGTGGTGGTGGTGGTTAACAGAGAAAGAACGAGAAGGAGGAGGAGGAGAAATTATACCAATCCCGAATCCACCCACTTCTCACCCTTCCACTATCTCCACCGGGTCCAGTCTTCATCATCGTTCGCCTGGACCAGTGCAGTCACCTCCTCCCAGGTCTTTCGGCTCTTCCCTCGACCTCGTAGTCTCTTTTCCCCACAACACCCCAAGGACTCCTAGGAACACCTGAGTCAGGTCATGTCCCTCCTCTGCCTAGATCCCTCTTTGGCTCCCACTTTCCTCAGAGTAAAAGCCAAAGTCTTACCCGCAGCCCACAAGGCCCTGCACGATCTGCCCCCTTCACCTTCCCTCTCTCCTCTTCTCCCACCTCTTTCCCTCGCTCCCTCCCTCCAGCTACACCTGCTTCCTGGCAGTTCCTCAAATATTCATCCATTGAATTAAAGAAACCTTTGAGCTAGTTCTTTTTCTCTTGATTTAAATATGAGGAAACTGAGGCTCAGAGAGAAGCCCCTCACCCCAATTATAAAGTCAGGATGTTTATAGTCCTTGCCCTGTCTTCCTCTAATTCTCCAGCCCACCCATTTTACAGATGGGGATGAGGGGGCAAAGCAAGGCTGAGAGCCAGCCCAGGAACTGGGTCACCTTATCCAAGGATGGGCCCTCTGCTGCCTGCCAGGTTTCCAGGCTGCCTCCCCGGATGGAGCTGGGGGAACCCTGCCAAATTCTCTCTCCAAGCTTCCAGCATTCATTTACTCAGTGAATATTTATCAGCACCCACTGGGGACTTTGGTAGCACTGGAAACAGAGTCGCACTCTGGGCTTGAAACAGGGAGACCAAGGACTTATTGTATAATCTCAGCCAAATATGATAACTGCACCAGCACCGCCCTGTAGCTCCTCTGGCCTCTCTCCAGTCCTCTCTGGGGCCTTGGAAACCCTAAATCACACCCACCCCCACAGCTCTGCCTGCTGGAAAACCTGTTTCTGGCTCTCTGGAGCTCTTAGGAAAAACACCACTCCTCACCTGGCCTACAGGATGGTCCTGTCAGGCCTCTGCCCACCTGTCCAGCTGCATCCCCCTCCACTCTCCTCATCCCCATCTAGCAAAACTGGCCTTCTCTCTGTTCCTCAAATATTCCCACCTTATTTCCAACCACAGGGCCTTTGCACTGGCTGTTCCCTGGTCTTTAATGCCCTTCCCTCACATCTCCCCAAGGCTGGCCTCTTCTGATCATTTAGATCTCTGTTTAAATGTCACCTCCTCTGCTTCCCAGAGCACCTCCATGCCCTGTCATCTCTGGTCCATGGCTCTGTTTTATTTATTTTAAATATCACTCCTCTCTGAAATTTCCCAGTAACTGGCCTAAGCTCGCTCAGTCTTTGTGGAATGAGTGAATGCATACACTGTGAGCTGTCAGGAGAAAGGTATCCCAGTCCAGTGAATGCCTTGAGGACATAGGTGCCCCACTGTAGAGGAGGCAGAACCGCTGGCACTAAGGGACAAATTAGGAAATTACAAAATAGATAAAGAGGAAGGGCTTCCCTGGTGGCGCAGTGGTTGAGAGTCCGCCTGCCGATGCAGGGGACACGGGTTCGTGCCCCGGTCCGGGAAGATCCCACATGCTGTGGAGCGACTGGGCCCGTGAGCCATGGCCGCTGAGCCTGCGCATCCGGAGCCTGTGCTCCACAACGGGAGAGGCCACAACAGTGAGAGGCCCGCGTACCGCAAAAAAAAAAAAAAAAAAAGAGGAAAAGGGTGTCTGGTGGAAGAAACAGTCAGGGCAAAGGCCTAGAGGTGGATGAGGTAGAACTCGGCATGTCCTACTTCCTCTGCCTACATCTCCCACCCCAATCCCCTCACTCACGCTCTGGCTGCATGACCTCCTCCCTGCTCCTCACACATGCTGATTCCTACCTCAGGGCCTTTGCTCTGGCTGTTCTCACGGCCTGCAGCACTTTTCCTTCTCATCTTGGCATTCTATCTTCCTCACTTTATTTCCATCTTTACTTAAATGTCACCTTCTTAGAGAAGTTTTCCCCAACTGCATCTCCACCTAAAACAAGGCCCACCCCATCCCTACCAAACTCTATTCCTCACATAGTTTGATTTTTCCTCCTTGCAAATTTTAATAAATTTGACTTTACTGTTTTCTTTCTTGTCTGACTTCACCAGGAAGATGTCAGCTCCCAGAGGGCAGGGATCATTGTCTTGTTCACTGTTGGGTCCCTGGCTCCTAGAACAGGGTCTAGCACACAGAAGGTACTCAAAAAATAGCTGCTGGATGAATAGATGGGTGAACAAATCAGGTATCATAAAGCATGGCTGGATTTTTTTTTTTTTTTTACTGCTGATGAACCTGGAGTAGAGGGAAGGCTCCAGATGTTGCAGATGGTGGGAGTGGAATTCAGACTTGACCCTGAGGACTGTGGGAACCACTGGTGGATTCTTAGAAGGGGAGGAACTGAGTGAGGGTTATCTCTCAAAAGATAAGGTTCTTTGCAAACCAAGTCTCCACCAGTCAAGGCCAGAGAAAAGAAATGGGAGTAGATTCATCTGACACCAGAAGAACTAAATGTATCAATAAGGCTAAACTCAAAAACACCATGTGTGTGGGGGGTGGGGGGGCTGGGAGGGGGGATAAAATAGCAAGTTTAAAAAATGATACAGTTTGATATTGTTTATATCAATTACTAAAAACCAGAAAGTGAAACTGTGTATTAAGTTTGTGGAATGTTCAGAGTAGCGGGCTTGTAGTATGCCTGGCATCCTGGCTGAGGCCCGCCAGGCTATCTGGGTTCAACTCCTGACACCACTGCCTATGAACAGTGAGACCCTGAGCAAGTTACTTCACTGCTGTGTGCCTCAGTTTCTTCATCTGTAAAAGGGGATGATAATAGTGGCGCCTACCTCGTAGATTGCTGGGAAGCCTAAATGAATTAATTCTTGTAAAGCACAGACTGGGCGTTCAGTAATTGTTCAGTATCATTATTTTTATTGAGGATGTTTCTGTAGTGGGGGAGGGGAGGGGAGTGAGGGAAGTGAACAGAAGTGACTTCCACTTTAACGATAAGGTGTTATGTCTTTTATTTTATTTTGATCGAGGTATAACTTACATATTTGTGTAAAGTACACAAATCTTTTGGTGTGCAGCTCCGTGAATTTGTATATACATACACACCCCTGTGGCACCACCCAGGCCACTCCCCTGCTGCATAAGTTTCACTTGTATTCTTTCCCAGGCAACCTCCTCATGTAGATTCTATCACCATAGACTAATTTTGCCTGTTCTCGAATTTCATACCTAATGGAATCATTTAAAAATTTTAAAAATGTCTAGATTCTTTCACTCAATACATTTGTTTTGTTTTCTATTAGAATAAAATTCACACACCATAAAATTCACCCTTTTTAAATGTACAGTCCAGTGATTTTTAGTATGTTTGCAAACAATACGATGTTTTTGGTATTCATCCATAATGTTGTGTATATCAATAGTTTATTCCTTTCTATTTCTAGTGTTATTCCATGGTGTGGATGGAGCACAGTTTCTTTATCCATTCGTTTGTTGATGGACATTTCGGTTGTTTCCAGTTTGGAGCTCTTATGCATAGAGAATGTTCACTGTTCGTATCTTTTTGTGTACAAAAAGGGTTTCATTGATTGTTAAGTCGATACCTAGGAGGACTGCTTAGTCATGACATAGGTGCCTGTTCAATCCAATGGCTCTGATCTGGGATGATCCCCTCCCCCGCCAGGGGCGGGGACATTACCAACGTCAGGAGGCATTTTTGGTTTGGAGACACTGAGGCGTGGGTGCTACTGGCATTGAGAGGCCAAAGATGCTAAACATCCCATAATGCACAGGATGGCTCCCACCACAAAGAAGGATCCAACCCAAACGTCAAGAGTGCTGGGGTTGAGATACCCTGCTTAACCTTATTACAAACTGCCAAATCGTTTTCCAAAGTGGTTTTCTCATTTTACAAGCCTGCTAGCAGTGAGAATTCTGGTTTCTCCACAGCCTCTCCTCCAGCCTCAGTACTGTGAGTCTTTTCCTTTTTAGCCATTTGGGTGGGTGTTTTCAAATTTTCTATATCTTAAAATAATTCTGAAGTGAATCAAGCCAATGTGACAAATGTTACTATTTGTTCATCTTGGGTGGTGGAAGTACTTTAGCAGGCTCTGATCTTTTCTGGATTTAAAGTTTGTGGGTTTGTTTCTTGTGTTTTTTGTTATTGTTTGTTTGTTTGTTTTGAAGCATAGAAACCCGCCCCCCTGCCCCGCCCATGGCTGCATGGATGGTGGGTGTGCTGGGCTTTTTTTTTTTCCTGTTTTTCCAGACTTCTTTTTTTTTTTTTTTCAGACTTCTTTACTGGACTCAACTAGCTTCGGTCTCCTCCTCCTCCTGCATCATCTCAGATGATCTAATTACTCCAAGCTCACCTCCCACCTGCTTTCCTGGAGCACCTCCTCTGTCCCTGGGGACTGGTTTTCTCCAGGCTTCCAACTTACCTGGCTTTGGCCTCTATCTCCACCTGTAGAGGTTTTGGCCATGTCTAATGATGAGAGATGGCCTGGGCTTGAATCCCTGCCAGCTGTGTGACTTTGGGACTGAGATTAATCCCCTCTGGAGCTCCTGTTAACCACCCGACAATGGATATGGACAATGGATGTGCTAATACACGCACCTCATCTGCTCCAGGTGGTGATTAGTCTGTTCATATATTTAGATTTCTTAGAACAAGGCTGAACAACCAGGACAGGGACTGGGGTGAGGAGGGGAAGCACTTGCCTCAGACACAGAATTTAAGGGGGCACCCCCAAATTCAAGATACACATGTTTTAGCACAATTTTTTTTTTAATGTATTTATTTATTTATTTTAGGTTGTGTTGGGTCTTCGTTGCTGCACACGGGCATTCTCTAGTTGCAGCGAGCAGGGGCTACTCTTGGTTGCCGTGCATGGGCTTCTCATTGCGGTGGCTTCTCTTGCTGCGGAGCACAGGCTCCAGGCGTGCGGGCTTCAGTAGTTGTGGCACGCAGGCTCAGTAGTTGTGGTTCACGGGCTCTAGAGCACAGGCTCAGTAGTTGTGGCACAGGGGCTTATTTGCTCTGCGGCATGTGGGATCTTCCCGGACCAGGGCTTGAACCCATGTCCCTTGCATTGGCAGGCAGATTCTTAACCACTGCGCTACCAGGGAAGTCCTAGCACAATTTTAAAAAAATCAAAATAATGCAGAAAATCCAAAGAAAGACAGGATCAGTAGATCTGATCGTTTCCTTTTGCCTCAGGTGCCAATATGGCTCGGCTTCACGCAGCACTGTTACTGACCCTGTGTTTATTTAACATGTTGATATTTTGTTCATCATAGATTTTAAAAATTAATTTTGATTTTATTTTTATTTATTTTTTTAAAATTAATTTTGATTTTAAAATAGTTCATTCAAATATAATTTATCTTGATGACTGAGTTTTTTGGGTTCTTTTTGTTTGGTTTGGCATTTGGTGCCCCCCCTTTAAAAAATTTACTTATTTACTTTATTTTTGGCTGCGTTGGGTCTTTGTTGCTGTACACAGGCTTTCTCTAGTTGCGGCGAGCAGGGGCTACTCTTGGTTGCGATGCATGGGCTTCGCATTGCGGTGGCTTCTCTTGCTGCAGAGCACAGGCTCTAGGTGCGGGGGCTTCAGTAGTTGTGGCACGTGGACTCAGTAGTTGTGGCGCACGGGCTTAATTGATCCGCGGCATGTGGGATCTTCCCGGACCAGGGCTTGAACCCATGTCCCCTGCACTGGCAGGTGGATTCTTAACCACTGTGCCACCCGGGAAGTCCCTGGTGCCCCCTTAAATTTTGCATGCGTCACCCTCATCCTGGCCCTGTTGGGTACACAGGAAGTGCTCTATAAGTGTTAGGATGTAATTATTATTGTACATACAATATTTACCTTATATTATGTAAAGCCTCCCTCTGGATTGACTGGTTTCTCTTCATTGGGCTTTTTGGCTGAAGTTACATACCTCTGATGACTTTAGCTCTGAATTTGTCTAGAACATGGACCCTGAGATAGCTTATACTAAATGAAAATGAAATGCTTGAACCTCTTTGGAAAACTGTGGAGGAAGATTTAATTGTGTCAGGGGCTTAGGGAGACTGGAATGCTGAAGCAGGCTTATTGAGTTCGTCCTACTTACTTTCCCTCCTTGTCCCCCCCCCGGAGTAATTGGAAGTTTCACAGGGTGCTAGTGAGAGTGTAAAGTGGAACAACCACTCAGGAAAACTGTCAAGATCTACTAAAGCTGAACACCCACATGATCTTCCACCCACCATTCCATTCCTAGGTATTTCCCCTAGAGAAGTAAATTTGTGTTCACAAAAATACTTGTACAAGCTTTATTAATAATGGCCAAACACTGGGAAAAAACAAATGTCCATCTATAGGTGAGTGGAGAAACTATACCAGCTATATTGGTATAGCCACACAGTGGAATACTACTCAGGAATGAAAAAGAAGGAATATTGCTATGTGCAGCGATGTGGAAAATCTCAAAACATTTTGTTGAGCAAAAGAAGCCAGACACAAAAGACAATCTACTGCATGATTCCATTTATATGAAATTCAAGAACAGACAAAACTATAGTGATAGAAATACTGGTTGCCTGGTGGGGGCAGGAGGAAAGGGGTGTGGTTGACTTCAGAGGGACACAACAGAACTTTCTGGGGTGACGGAAATGTTCCATATCTTCACCAGGCAATTGTCACTCGGGTATCAATCATCAAAACTCATGAACCCGTTCCTTTTACAATACACTTTAGCTCAACTCAGTAAAGTACTGGGTGGGCGGGGAGATAAAGGTTGGGGAAATTTAATACAAGGAAAAGTAAAGTTAACAACAACAAAAAAGTTTTATGACCAAAACATCTGGTTTTGGTTTTTTGGCCTGAACCTGCATGGTCACCGGCACAGTGTCTGACCCAGGAAATGACTCTCAGCAAACGGGAATTGTGTCCTAGGACCATTTCTCTCACTCCCACGCCCTGAGGGGCCCCTTTCCCACTGCTGGTGCTAAATGTCCTCTCCACGCTGGAGTCATTCCAAGCTCCCAAGCTTTCTCAGAACCCTTTCAGAGCCTCCACTCTGCAGGACCAGGAGTTCGCGGATGGACATCCACTTCGAACACTAAGTTCTGAGCAAAGCGTAGAAGCCATATTTCATAAGGGCGAGACGCTCACCCCGGGCCCACATCCAGGCTTCAGTTGCCCGTACAAAATATGGCGGCACCTACCGAGGTCACAACCTCGATTACAAGACAGCGCGCTGGCAGACGCCCGCCTCAATCAGCCCACTCGGGCGCCAACTTTTAGGTTGACCAATGAATCCGAGGCATGAGGCACGCCCTCTTTCCACGCTCCACCAATAGCTTCCAGATGCCTCCCGCAGGATCCAATCATCGCTTCCGTCTCTTTTGAATGAAAAGCGAGCGGTCCAGTGAGCCGAGCCGCAGTCGGACGCACGAGACAGGAAACGCGATAGCTTGTGTCAGGGCGCGCGACCGGTAACAGGAGTCGGGTGGCGGTCCTCGCAGCACGCGGAGGTGAACGAGGAATCAGGTGAGCGGCGGGCCCAGGTGCGGGGCCGCGGTGTGGAGACGTCGGACCTGCGGGTGAGCGGGCGATGGGAGACGCCAGGGGTTGAGGGAAGGACGAAGACTGGGCGCGAGACGAGGGGAGGCGGGGCGGGTTTGGTGTCCGGCGCGCGCGTTGGCGGCCGTTGGGTGCTGGGACGCACGCGCAAGGGGCGGGCCGGCCTTTGGCGCGCTGGGTGTGGAGACCGCTTCTGGCAGAGGCTGTCATGGCCGCCCGCGGGCTGAGCCCGATTCTGGGGGAGGTCTGCCTGTTCGAGGAGCCCCGATGCGATTCGGGGAGGGCGTCAGGGGGCGACGCCGGGGTGTGGGGCCGCGGTGGGAGAAGCCGGAGCTTGTAGACCTGACGGTCTTCTCCGAGTTCGAGAGACTCTCCCCTCCCCCACTCTCGCGTTTAGGGGGTGGATTCGTGGTTCCAGAGATTTCGGGCAAAAAAGGTGTTCAGTAAGGAACAAACTCTTAGGTAGAAATTCTCGCTGGGGGCACTTCAGGGTGAAAGGGTACGCGTGCGAGTCAGAGTTGTTACTTATTCTGGTGTCAGCTTTCAAGTTCATCAGCTCTTGGGGCCTCAGCTGTCTCGGCCACCCTCTCTGGGTGGAACAAACACCGCAACATCCTTTCCTGATCTAATTTGTTTTGAGCTTTAGATCCTGTCTAGTCACTTAGTCTAGAAAATTTTGTATATCAAACTTAGTCTGTCCGCAAATTTGTCTCCCCATCAAAACAAAAAGACTTTGTTTGAATTCCTATTTTTTTTTTTTAATACACCATCTACTCCCAGATTTGAAGCCCAGAGTACATGACTCTGGCTCATTTCTGTCCGAGGTTCTCCCAGGGGGTGGTCCCACCCTGTAGGGTGTTCCACCATCTTTTCCCCTACTTAACAATGCCACCACTGTAGTTAATTGGGTGTCTGGTTTTCCTTGCTGCGGGTCTCTTACCCGACTCCATCTTCTCTGGAGTAACTTGTTCTTGGGCAAATCCTGATTGAGTCACAACTCAAAAGCTTAGTCAGCGATTCTTTATTGCCTAGCAAATTAAGTATGAATGCCCTGGGCTTACCCAGCTCTTCCAGCTCTGTCTTCTGCCTCTACTTCAAGCAGCCAGTGCTTTCCATTCCCTGAAAGGGTCTGGTGGTTTCTGGACTGGCGTTTGCTGGCTCCTGTTCTTCTCTCTGATGCCTGGGGACTGACTCCTTCCTGTCTTTGCCAGTGTTGGTATCAGATTGCTTCTTTCAAGAATGAGATAAGGATACATGCTTAACTTTAGCCCCTAAACTCTGCTTTGAGGCCCTGATTCTAAATCCATTCATTCAGCCATTGCTGCTGAGTGCTTACACAATGTATGTCAGGCCCTGTACTAGGTGCTGGACTGACATGACTGGAGGGGGTTCTTTTTTAGTTGGGCCAACGGGCCTTTTTGGAGCAACAGAGGTCTGAAAGAAGTGGGAACAGCAAGTGCAAAGGCGCTGAGGCATGTTTGAGGCGCAGCAGCAAGGCCAGTGAGTGAGGGTGATGGGGGAGATAAGGTCTGAGTGTAAAGGGAGTCAGGTTGTGTGGGGCTTGGTAGGCTGTGGTGGGGACTGTTTTATTCTGAACCCAGCGTGAACCTGTAGAGGGTTTTGAGCAGAGGAGTGACATTTTCTGACTTAGCTTTTATAAGCTCCCTCCAGCTGCTGAGGGGCATGGAAGGGGGAGGCGGGGATGGAAAGCAGGGAGACCGACCAACAAGGAGGCTATTGGCATAATCCAGGCAAGAGATGATGGTGCCCAAATGTCCATCAGCTGACAATGGATAAAATAACTGGTATCGCAGTACGAAGGAATATTATCCAACCATGAAAAGGAATTATGTACTGATACACGGCTACAATGTAGACGAATCTTGAAAACATGTGAGTGAAAAGTCAAACCATCACGTGTTGTATAATTCCATTACATGAAATGTCCAGAATAGGCAAATTCATAAGAAGAAAATAGATCAGTGGTTGCCAAAGGGAGTTGGTGGCGTAGGATGGTAGCTAAAGGGTGTCGTCTTTTTGAGGAAACGTGTGCTGAAGCTGATAGTGGCAGGGATTGCGCATCTACGTGACTGTACAGGAAACCATTGGACTGTACCTTTTAATTGGTGCCTTGTATGGCATGTGAATATCTCCATAAAGCTATTCTAATCTAAAAAGAAAGATGGCAGCCTGAGACTGGCAAGGTAGCAGGGGTGAGAAGTGGTCTGATTGACCTGGTGGGATTTGTTGGCTGATAGAACAGGGAGAGAGAGAGAAAAGACAACAGTTTAGAGAATGGAATTGCCTTTTTTGAGATGGGGGAAACAGGCCTCAATTTCCAGGGGGAGAGGTGAAAGAGGCAGCTAGGTAACTGAGTATGGAGTCTGTGTCTCCATAGAGACACGGTTTGGGAGGCTGCACAGAGGTGGTTAAAGCGCTGGGGCTGATGGTCACAGAGAATGAGTGGCAGAAGGGCCAGAAATTGGGCCCGGGACCCTCAGCATCCAGCTCAGGAAGAAGAGGGACTGCTTTAGTACTTCCACCCCCTAGTCTGGAGGCTGGGTTGCAGCAGGGAGGAGTAAGGCAGTATTCTCATGTTTGGGTCCCTTGCAGCCTGCACCCAGTAGGCGCTCTGTATGTATTGGATTAAATGAAGCCAGGCGGTGAGCGTGCTTTGTATTAATTCCATTTACCATCTCAGCTGTATTCTTACTGGCTCTGGGCCCAACGGGAGGTCTTTTCATGAGAGCACTTAATTGTTCCCCTGTGCAGACCACAAATAGCAGGAGTAGCTGGGCCTGGGCAGACACTGCTTCCTCACAAACTCCTGTCTCCCCAGCATCCTGGCAGTCACATATCCAGGTCGGGAGTGGGAAAGCGGGTGGGGGTGGGGTCCTTGGGGAGTGAAGGGGAGGGGACTCCTTGAAGCTAGCTGGTCTGAGGCCTTGACCTTGATGCTGAGAAGGAGGCATTTGTGCAGAGACCTGGAAGCAGTGCAGCAGTGTGTTCCCAGGGGTGGGGGTGGGCGGCCCGAGCTGGAGTAGGGGCTCGATGAGTATCAGCAGCCAGATAAGGCTGGGGGTGGTTTGAAAGGGGTGGCGTGGAGTGAGGTGGGCAGGGGCCAGTGGGGAGGGTTGCGGGCGGAGAGGAACTGGGGGTTCGCTTAGAGCAGTGGGAAGCCCTTGGAGGCGGAGGGTGTGGGTGCACGTGTGGGCGTCGCTGGCAGGGCGCAGGGAGAGGTGAGGTGGCTTGGCGGGGCGTGGTGGAGATGTGGCCACAACAGGCAGAAGCTGGGAGGTGCTGCACACATGGAGTGGTGGGACCTGCTGTTGTTGTCAGTGTCGGGCGTGAGCTAAAGAGGGATCGGAGAACGATATCCGGTCTTGACTTCAGTGGCTGGGTGGCTTTCTGTGCCAGCTCACAAGAGCTGACGCCAGCACGTTGCCCCTCTCGGACCTGTGTCAACAGCCTGCAGCTTCTGTGCAGCCATCTCCCTCTTCTCCCATGCTGGGTGGGTTTACCTGCATGCATCAGTCACCTTAGCTGCTTCCCTCAGCCCTTCCCTCCCTCCTCTGTTCTCAGCACCATGGCGGAACAGGATGTGGAAAACGAGCTTCTGGATTATGAGGAAGATGAAGAGCCCCAGGCTCCTCCAGAGAGCGCTCCAACTGCTCCCAAGAAAGATGTCAAGGGTTCTTACGTTTCCATCCACAGCTCTGGCTTCCGGGACTTTCTGCTGAAGCCTGAGCTCCTGAGGGCCATAGTGGACTGTGGCTTCGAGCATCCATCTGAGGGTATGCCTCCCTGGTCCTTCCCGCTGAGGCCTGCCTCCGACCGCCTCAGTGTGGTCCCCTCAGCCACCCGGTGAGGGGCCTGCACAGAGGGAACATCTGGTTTCTGATAGCTCATATGCTCTCTCCCCCTCAGTCCAGCACGAGTGTATTCCACAAGCCATCCTGGGCATGGACATCCTGTGCCAGGCCAAGTCAGGGATGGGCAAGACAGCGGTTTTTGTGTTGGCCACCCTGCAGCAGATTGAGCCCGTCAACGGACAGGTGGGTGGGAACCCTCCTTCCTAGGCCCAAGCTACCTGAGGCAGCAGGAGTCATGGCTCCTCTTTTTAAAAATCCCTGTTCCTGCATCCTTTTTCTGGACTTTTAAAATTAAACACAGTACTCATTTGTAACAAAATCGCCCCAAAAACGACAAGCCAAGAGAAAAAACTAAAAAGTGCCCACAATTTGACCATCCAGCAAGATGGCTGCTATTTCCATATGTGCTCTTCTAGATTGTACACACTTACGAAGGTGGGATTACACTGAATACGGTTTTGTTCCTGTTGTTATTGCTGACAGGCCATAGCTGTACTTCTCATGTCATGAACATTGTAGTCCCCTGTTTTGGGGGATAATTGAGGTGCATGCTGGTGTTCATTCTTGACATGCTGGGGCACACGTCCTTGGGCTGTGTATAGGTGCATGAGCCCTTGTTACCCACCTTAGGGTGGATGGTCAAGGAGAGGAGGATTTTGTTCAAGGCCGTGGTGTGGTCTCAGTGCTTGGTGTTGTGGGCCAAGAGGCAGGGGCAGCCTTCCCCTTGGTGGTCACAGGCCAGCCCGAGGGCAGGCTCAGGAAGCTGTTAGCATGGGGCGTGTCACCAGCTAGGCTGGGTCTAACTCTTACTGAGGCCTCAGTGCAAGACCTGGCCTAGGGAGACACAGCTGCGTAGCTGTGAGAAGACACAGAGAATGAGCACCAGGTGACGGGCTGTGAGAAGATGGAGGCATCTGGACTGGGCCTTCCAATGGCCCAAGGGCTGGGGGCCGCCAAGGGATGAGCACCGGCGTGGGCTCTGGCCGGGGGAGGACTTAGGGGACTGTCTTGAGTGTCTCTCCCTGACCGGCCCCACAGGTGACGGTCCTGGTTATGTGCCACACTCGAGAGCTGGCCTTCCAGATCAGCAAGGAGTATGAGCGCTTCTCCAAATACATGCCCAGCGTCAAGGTGAGCCCCCTCAGGCCAGGTTGGGTGCCATGTGGTCCTCTGCAGCCTTGCTGGCCTCAGCTGTAGCCCAGCCAGCATTAACCAAGCTTGGCTACAGCAGCTGCCTTTGAGGTTTGTGGTGGCTTATGCTCCTTAAAAGCTTGATGAATTATGCATGGCCCCCAGAGGCCTGTGCCGGTCCCAGCCCTGGGGCTGCTTTTCGGTGAAGCTGGGGCCAGACTCTCAGGCCTCCACTGTCTCCAAGCACCAGGCCTGCTGGGGGGCTGCTGGCGGGCTCTTAGCTGAGTGACCGTAGGCACAGTGGGGGGTGAGCTTTCGGCCGCCAGATGGTTGAAAGGAGCTTTCCGCCTGCATAGGTGTCTGTGTTCTTCGGGGGCCTCTCCATCAAGAAGGATGAGGAGGTGTTGAAGAAGAACTGTCCCCATGTCGTGGTGGGGACGCCGGGCCGGATCCTGGCACTTGTGCGGAACAGGAGCCTCAACCTGAAGAATGTGAAGCACTTCGTGTTGGACGAGTGTGACAAGATGCTGGAGCAGTTGGGTGAGTGTCCTCGCTGGGTCTGGGGGCTGTCCTTGCCCTCGCAGCCCCCCAGACATCAGAGCTAGGCGGGTCCTGACAGGGCAGGCCGGAGGTTTCCCTGAAGTGGGATCCCGTGGGTGGCCAGCACTCAGGTCTCCTGTAAGCGATTTTAGGGCGACTTCTGGTGTTGGCAGAGTGACCTGCTGCTTCTGAGCTTAAGCTTGAGTGGGACCATGGCACCCCACATGAGCCGTGTCCAGGCATATGTCCACGTTAGCCCTCAGAGTACCGTGGCCTCGCTGCCTGTTGGGTTAGTTCTAGGCCCCTGCCTGCCCTCAGTGAGCCCTGACAGGGCCGGTGGGAGATGGGGCTTGTGTCCTGGGAGGCGGCTGCAGCTCTCACCCCAGCGGCTGTCTCTGCCTCAGGCTCCCCTCCCTGAAGCGTGGCTCGAGGCGCGCTGGCACGGCTGCTCCGCTCTGGCAGCGTGTAAGTGGATTGCCGCTCCTCCCGCGCCTGTGCTCACCCCGAGTCCGGGCCTTCAGGCACCTGGGACTCTCCCCTCCAGCCAGTCCTCGCTCACACCGCCCTCGTCATGGTGCCAACGGCTCCCTGGCACAGGTTGGGAGGGGCTGGATCTGGTCTCGGGTGGGGGTCGTGGTCTGGCAGGCGCTCACGCCCACCTGTTTCTTGCCCTCCCCACCCAGACATGCGGCGGGACGTGCAGGAGATCTTCCGCCTGACACCCCACGAGAAGCAGTGCATGATGTTCAGCGCCACCCTGAGCAAGGAGATCCGGCCCGTCTGCAGGAAGTTCATGCAAGACGTGAGTAGAGGCCGAGACCTCGGTGCAGTAGCTTTGGCCTCCTAGAGTCCAGGCCCTTGCTGCTCCCCCACTCCCACACTGCCCTCACGGCACACGAATGCTGGGAGGCCAGCGGAGTTCTCTTCCTCGCTTGTCACACGGGGAGCTGAGAGCTTGGTTTACACTAGAGCCAGACCAGACCTTAGACGCAGCTGCTGAGAGAGGAGTATTTACTGGGGTGCAGCAGGCCCTCTGGAAGCATTGCAGCAAAGGAGTCGCTCCTGGAAAGTTCTCGGCAGGCAGGATGCCCAGAAGTAAGCCCTGCCTGCCCCTTCCTCCTCTCCTTCCGGCACAGCCCATGGAGGTGTTTGTGGACGACGAAACCAAGCTCACGCTGCATGGGCTGCAGCAGTACTACGTCAAACTTAAGGACAGTGAGAAGAACCGCAAGCTCTTTGACCTCCTGGATGTGTTGGAGTTTAACCAGGTGACACTTCCGCACTCCTGTGGCCTGTCCTGGGGCTCTAAGCCTTTGGGAGGGATTCTGGCCCTGACTGCCGCCCCCTCCCTCACAGGTGGTGATATTTGTGAAGTCGGTGCAGCGCTGCATGGCCTTGGCCCAGCTCCTCGTGGAGCAGAACTTCCCAGCCATTGCCATCCACAGGGGCATGGCCCAGGAGGAGCGGTGAGTGCATGCCGCCCTCAGAGCCCCAGGCAGGCCCCTTGGAGGGGAACGCCGCCCAGGATCCCTGTATCTGATGGCCGCCCCTTGTTCCTCCTGCGCCCAGCCTGTCACGTTATCAGCAGTTTAAGGACTTCCAGCGGCGGATCCTGGTGGCCACCAATCTGTTTGGCCGAGGAATGGACATTGAGCGTGTCAACATTGTCTTCAATTATGACATGCCCGAGGACTCAGACACCTACCTCCACCGCGTGAGTGGCCCCCCAGAGGTGTCCCCTCCCTGGTGCCCCCTTCCCAGGATTGGTGTTGGATGAGGACCTCTCCCTGCTTGTTCTCAGTTCCCCAGCTTGTGTCTTGTGGCCTGACCCCTGCTCCTGTCTCACTGCAGGTGGCCCGTGCGGGTCGCTTTGGTACCAAAGGCCTGGCCATTACTTTCGTGTCTGATGAGAATGATGCCAAAATCCTCAATGATGTCCAGGACCGGTTTGAAGTGAATGTGGCAGAGCTTCCAGAAGAAATAGACATCTCCACATACAGTAAGTGGCTCAGACAGGGCTGGGGGGCCACGGCGGTGGGGCCCTTTCTTCCCCCCGCCCCCTCCTCACTGACCTTCCCTGTATGTGTCCTACAGTTGAGCAGAGCCGGTAACCATGTGCCCGGATATCCTGGAGCCTCCCTGCTTCCCACGTGTTGCTTCAAGTCCTCTTCCTAGGTGACAGTGGGCCTTTCTTTTTACTGTTTAAAAGCTGTAGATTTGTGTAAGAATAAATTTTTATTATGGAAGCCTGGCTCCCACCCTGTCTGTTTCTGTCAGCTCTCGGCACTTCGTGGAAAACCATGGGCCTGGTCTCCGAGCCCTTAGCCAGGAAGAAATGCCACTTTCTATGTCAAAGTGATACTTAATTTTAAGTGTCAACACTGAAAGGTTTATACAGATAAAAAACATTACACAGTATCCACAGCCTTCACATCAGTGAGAACCCTCTGCCCTGGGGGCAGATGGGCCTCTGTACCATGAGCCTTCGTCCCTGCCCTTTTCCCACCCCTGACCTCAGTCTTAGCTTAACCGGTGCTGAGCCCCAGCACCCTGGCCTCTTGTTCTGTAGCAAAGACAGATGAGGGGGGAGGGCCAGGCTGGGCACAGGAGCCCTCAGTCTGTCTGGGCCTTGTGTGCCAGGGCAAGGGGCTGCAGTCCTGGGCCAGCTTCTGCCCCTGCCCTGGGTCCTGGCTAGGGTGGAGCTGAGAGGCAGCCAGAAGCAGGCCCAGTAGGTCCGGCTCTCCACCCTGGCTGGGTATTCTGGAGTACGGTGCCAGGTGGCAGTTGTCACTCTCCTCTCCATGGTGCATATGGGGACCAGGGCAGGAGGGAGCAGAGCAGTGGGAGAGGAGAGGAGGTCTTCAGCATGTGGAGGAGCTGCGGAGGCCACGGGAGCCGCTGGCCCGGCCTGGACGGCGCCTTCACATGCCAGACTCTGAGGGCCTGAGAGCCTGGAGAGAAAGGAGCCCCGTGAGAACTGACCCCAGGCCCAGGTGCCTTATGGCCTGCACCCCCGCTCCAAGGCTCAGCCCTTACCTGAGTCTGACTCTGGCTGGAGCCAGACCCAGAGGTGGATGTGGCGAACTCGGAGTACTTGTTCCCGGTGACCATGCAGGCCCACCTCCGGTACTCCTCCCTCACCTGTGGGGCACAGGGTGCCAGGTGAGGGGAGGAGGGGGCCCCGGGACTAGGGTCCCAGCCCCGCCCGCAGCCCGGCCTGCAGCCCACCTTCTTGTTGAGGAGGCAGTACAGCACAAAGAGGAAGAGGCCCTGCAGGCTGTTGAGGATGCTGAAGGTGTAGCACAGCACCCAGCTACGTTGGTCGAAGAGGAACAGGCCGAAGACCCAGGTGCAGCCCAACACAAAGAGCTGGGCGATGGCGGTGATGGTCAGCACCCTGTGGGGAGGTGTGCAGTTGCCGCGTAAGGTCCTCGCCTCACACACCCACTCCTGCCAGGCCCCCTCCGTGCCCCTGCTCTCACCTGGCCTTCTTTAGTTTCTTTATGTCCGGGTTGATTTCAGAAAACTTCTGAGTGAGCTTCCAAACAGTAATCACGAAGATGACAGCATTGCACTGGGTGGGGAGCACAGAATTCGGATTAGGGGGTGTCCTTGGAACTCAGAGGGAGAAAGCCGGTGGAGCCGGCTCAGTGTGGAGCCAAGCACCTCAGGTTTCCACAGGTGTGGGGTGGGGAGTGAGGCAGTTACCAAAACGATGAAGGTCACAGGTCCCAGGAAGCTCCAGAGGAAGCCATTGGCGTGGTCCAACCAGCAGCTGGGCGAGAAGGGAGGGGTCCGGTCAGCACCCAGTAAGCCCAGAGGGTGGGGTCACAGGCGAGCAGGGGCACTGTGTTTGGGTGCAGCCTCCACGCCCTGGCCCTCTCCCACCACCTCGTACTCACTACTGGGGGCGGCCGTAGCCCTGGCTCTTGATGGCTGCCGAGACGGCCACGATGAACAGCGGTACGCCGTAGCCGATCAGGCACAGCCAGCGCTTTCTCAGGCCTTGGCCTTGGAACACGCGCACCACGAGGAAGTAGAGCTCCACGCCCTCGAGGCTCATCCAGCAGAAGGCGGCCAGGAAGCAGTAGTGCAGCATCGCGGCCACCAGGCGGCAGCGCAGCCCAACCTGCGGGGCGGGGGCGGGGCGGAGAGACGGAGGGACGGAGGGGTGGGTGACGTCAGCGATGGGCGGGCCCGACGCCGGATGGCAGGCGGAGTCAGGGCGTGGCCGTGCGGGGTTTAAAGCGGGCGAATGGGCGGGGCCCTGGGCTTCCCGGGCCCGACCACCGGACCCAGCTGGGAGTGGGCGGGGCTATTCCACTCAGGGCCCTCGCAGGTAGGTCTAGCGCTCAGGCGAGAGTGGGGCCTTCCACGGGGCGGGGCCTCACCTGGCCGCCTTCGTTCTCGATGCCCGCCAGGAAGATGGTAGAGCCCACGAAGAGGCAGATGCAGAGGTGCAGGTGCACCGTGGTGCGTGAGCCCTGGATGGGCTGCACCAGCAGGAAGGTGAGAATGCACAGCAGCAGGCAGACCAGCGACAAAGACAGTCCCACCTTGGTGATCAGGGCCAGCTTCCAGTCCTGGATGCAGGACGGGGTGGGCGGGACTCGATTAGTGCTCTGAGGCCTTCCTGCCCTCCTTGTGGGCCCCACCACCAACAGGCACCTGGGACCTGGCCTGTAGGACTCTGATCAGGTGGCTCATCTCCCCCCCACCTCTTCTGCCATCAACATCTGAGTAAACCTGCTGTGTCTCATCCTAAATACCGCCACCCGCACCCCCATGGGTGCAGCAGGGATCCCTAGTTCTTCCGGATGGGCTTCTCCACTACACACCCAGACAGCTCTCCTGAGAAGGTCCCCAGTGAGGCCTCAATGGCTGCAACCTTCTTTCCCAACACTGATGAGCCCATCTCTCTGACCCTCATCTCTATCTCATCTCTTGCCCCTCCTACACCTGGCCACACCTATGAGCTCCTCAAAACCCACATTTTTGTCCTTCCTGGGCCTTGGGCCTGGACCACCAGCCTCCCCTACTCTGCCTGGCCCATTCCAGGTATTCACATGGCCCAGCGTATCTATGGATCCCTCTGAGGCCACATACAGAAAGTTGTGCTCCCTCAGGAGCTTTTAGGGATATTTAACAACTTGTTAGGGGGTGAGCAGTCAGAGGGGCACCGGCTGGAGCAGGGCCTGCAGTGCCAGGCCACTCTGTTTAGTTGCTGGGTCATGTGGAGGTCTGGGGGGGTCCCACAGGGAAGGGGCTGGGAGGTGTGGTGTAGGGCCGCCTGGGCTGTGCAACCATACAGAATCAGGTGGACCGTACCCCCAAGAACCAGCTGCCTGTCTCACCGAAGCCAGCCGTGCCACCTGTGGGCTTTTGCGGATGGCCCCTGGTCTGCTCACCTCCACATCGTAGTGGGCCATGAGGATGGCAAAGCTGCTCAGATGATTGCATTGGCAGGTGGTGCTGCCATTCCCGCTGCCCAGCGTCTGGCAGCCCGAGGTGGCCCAGTACCCTCTCCTGTTGCTGTCACTCCTCCAGAAGGCGCAGATCAGCTCCTGCCTTGTCCCGGGCATCTCCCACTGTGAGCAGGTAGGGGCGGTGGTAGAGGTTAGCCTGGAGCCCACTCTTGGGTACTGGGCTTGGGTTGAACCCAAAGAGGGCTGTTTTTCATTTGGCATTTGTCTACTGAGCACCTACTGTGTGTGTCAGGCTAGGGGACACGGGAGTAAACAGGGCAGACACAAGTCCCTGTCCTTCTGGGGCTGACATACTAGTGGGGGAGACAGACAGAAAATAATAAACCTAATAAATTTTCAATAAGTAAACTAGATAGTGTGTTAGAAGGTGCTGAGTGCAAAAGAAAGAAAGAAAAGAGCAAAGGGGAAAGGTGGGGCGTGATTACAGATTGTAATTTAAAATAAGCAGGTCAGGGAAGGCCTAGAAAAGGAGGTGACATTTGAACAAAGACTGGAGACAGGTAAAGGACTGAGTCATGTGGAGGAAAGTTGTCCCAGGCAGAGGGCACAGCAAGTGCAAAGGCCCTGAGATACCTGTAAGGAAGGAGCAGAGTGGGTGGAAGTGGGGAAACAAAGGCTGCAGAGGGACCACGGTGACCTTGGCCATGGGGTGAGCAGTAGGGCTGAACCCCCCTCCCCACCCAAGGACTCACAGGGTGGGAGAAGGTGAAGGTGACCTTGGAGTTGAGTTTATCTGTGTTCGTGTTGCTCAGAAAGACCAAGTTGACGGCTGAAAGAAGCCTGAGCTGGGCGCTGCGGACAGGACTTTCGTAGATCTCTTCCAGCTCGGTTTGCTTCTCCAAGTCCAGGTCCAAAGAGGCGTTGGCCAGCAATTTCTGCATGTTCGGGCTGGAAAGGATTCCTACCACGGTGGGGCCTGGGGGACAGACACGCTGGCTACCTTCTGCTCTGCTTCCTTCTGTGCCCCATCCTCCCTCCTAAGATGTCTAATTCAGGCTCACCAGTCCACTGTGATGCCTGGAGTCCCTCCCCATGGGTCAGTTTTCAGTTGCTGCATATTCGGAATCTCACCCCTAGCCATATCCCAGCTTCTCCATCCCTCTCCCTCAGGTGCCCACTCCGGATCCTGCCATTACCGGACTTCTCGGCTCCAGCTGCCACGGCCCAGTCCAGCAGCATCCGTGCCTGGCTCTGGCCCACGGTGATGTTTCCATTCCCCTGCTCCTGGACCATCAGGGACAGCTCTGAGGGGACAGGGGGCAGTGATCAGGGGCTCTGGGTGTATGAGGGGGGCCCGGGGCTGGGGCGGAGCAGGACGGGGTCTCACCTGTGTCCCCAGGAGAATGGTAGATGAAGGAGCCTTCAGACATGGCTTTGGCCAGGGTCCTCAGGATTTGTTCGAGGCCTGAGAACAGGTAGGTGGCTGTGTGGTGCCTGGAAGACAGGTCCAAGGCCTCCAGGTCCCCTGGGGTTTTCAACAGGTCATCCAGTGACATGATGAGGTACTGTGGGTGTTGGGTGACATCTGCTGGGTCATTGCACCACAGGGGCTGCCTGAAGGACCCTGATCTCACCTCCCCTCACCCCGCCCCCACAACTGAGGTACACACTGGAGAACCACCTGGGTTGCCTGGGGGACAGACACAGGGGAATCTTCAAGACACTGCAGTAGCCAGAAGACAAGTAAGGGGACTGAGTATATGCCTGTGTGCACGTATTATAACAACGACAGCGCTTAACATTTATCAGGCACAGGCCCTTTTCTAAGTCTGCACTGCCCCAGAACAGTTGCCACGAGCCACAGGTGTCGCTTGAAATATGGCTCCACGTTGAAATGGTAATAGTTTGAATCTATTGGGTTATATGCAATTTTCACATTAATTTCACTTGTTTACTTTTACTCAAATTTATTCTTTACTTTTATATCTTATTTTATTATTTTTTATTTTTATTTTGCGGTACGTGGGCCTCTCACTGTTGTGGCCTCTCCCGTTACGGAGCACAGGCTCCAGACGTGCAGGCTCAGTGGCCGTGGCTCACGGGCCTAGCCGCTCCGCGGCATGTGGGATCTTCCCGGACCGGGGCGCGAACCTGTGTCCCCTGCATCGGCAGGCGGACTCTCAAACGCTGTGCCACCAGGGAAGCCCTACTTTTATATTTTAAAAATGTAGCTACAGGAAAATTTTAAATGATACAAGGGGCTCACATGTTTCTCTCTCTCTTTTTTTAATACTTATTTATTTATTTTGGCTGCGCCGGTTCTTGGTTGCAGCACGTGGGATCTTTGTACGGCATGCGGCATCTTTAGTTGGGGCATGAGGACTCTTACTAGTTGCGGCATGCATGCGGGATCTCGTTCCTCAACCAGGGAACCCAGGCCCCCTGCATTGGGAGTGTG
This sequence comes from Monodon monoceros, assembly GCF_005190385.1. Lineage (NCBI taxonomy): Eukaryota > Metazoa > Chordata > Mammalia > Artiodactyla > Monodontidae > Monodon > Monodon monoceros. The sequence goes on from NW_021703768.1 coordinate 164,125,017, forward strand.
GAATGTTACCCACTGGACCACCAGGGAAGTTCCTCACATATTTCTCTTTTTAAAAGTTATTATTATTATTTTTTAGGGGCTCAATATTTCTACCAGGCTAAGGACATATGCCAAAACTTACGTATACTGCTTATACTGTGTGCCAGGCACTATTCTTTGAGCCTTACTTCTATTAGTTCATTTAAACCTTTTCACCACCTGTATGAAGCAGGCACCATTTATGAAGTGAGGAGACAGGCCCAGAGAGGGGGAGTCACTTGCCTGAGGTCACACAGCAGGAAGTGGCAGCGGGTAGGATGGGGTGTATTTGAACCTTGAGGCCTGGCTCCAGAGGTGAAATTCTCAACTGCTTCATTCTATTGCCATTATATCCCTCTCAAATGTGTGTGTGTGTGTGTGTGTGTGTGTGTACATTTTGGGGTGTGTATGTATGTCTGTGTTTGTACAATGTATATATATGGTGTGTGTGTATATTGTGCATACAGACACAGAGGCCCCTGCTTGGGCATCTCCACTCACACTGAAGCATCCTCCAGCCACCCCACACTGTCCTGGGGCTCCCCCCCCCAGGGCCTGCCCTTACCTGGATGGTTTCCTGAGGCAAGGCTGACTTGAAGTCTATGCTCATTTTCTGGACTCTTTCAAAGAAGCCAGAGAGACTCTGGAGAGAGAGGAGAGAAGGGGGGTCAGAGAACCTCATCCTGGATGGGGGAGCTTGGGGAAAATGGGTGGACAGGGTGAGCTGGGTGGAAGATTTCCTGTCTCCTGTTCCCTGCTGGGGCCACTCACCTGGCTCTTGATTTCAGGGGGTGCGGTCCAGGTGGGGAAGGAGATCTCTGCAGGGGACAGGACAGCAGTTCATTAGGTGTGAGAGTGTCTGTGCTTGTTGTAGGAGGGGGTCTGGGGTCAGGTCAGGACAGGTACCTTCGCAGGAGATGGTGCCCATTTGCTTATCCTGGAATCCGGGTTTGGGCACCCAGCCTTGGCGGCAGTGACACGTGTATGAACCCACGGTGTTGACGCAGATGGTGGAGTTGTGACACTGATGCTGCCCGGAGCTGCACTCATCCGTATCTGGGGACACGAAGAAGGGGGTCTGGCTCTGTCCCAGCCCTGATGAATCCCCTCTCCTCTCTGTGCCCCTCTTTTTCCCATATTAGTGCCCCCTCCCACGCCCGGAGGTGACGCCACCTGGTGACTGCACATCATCGAACGGTGGACGCTGAGGTTATTTATGGGAAGTGTGCAGAGTTCTGACACATAGCAGGTGGGCCCCATACAGATAGGCAGGTTGTGAAAATACTGAAGAGTCTTCGTCTCAGTTATTAGCTGCTGCCTGGAGTCCCTGGGAGCTTTTCTCTTGGCACCCCAGCTCCTTCTCCAGGACCCCCAGATGTTTTGACATTTAGCCCCAAAAGAATTAATGCCTGGCACAGCAGGGCTCCCCCAGCATTCTTTCTGTTTGGTTTGGGTGGGTGCCACTGAATATGTGATCCGATGTTTTAAGTGTGGGTCTCCAAGAACATAGCATCTGAGCTCTGAACCTTCGCAGACAGTGTTGTTTGGGCTGCTGGGGGCCCCAGGAATTGGCTTCCAGCCTGGACGGCAGTGGCACTTATAGGTGCCCACGAGGTTGAAGCAGTGGCTGGAGTTGTGGCATGGGTTTCTCCCCGAGGTACATTCATTCACATCTGAGGACAAAGCCAGAGGGTCAGGCGCCCCCCACTTCCACTTCTCACTGTACCCGCTTATCACTGCCCAGCACCAAGGACCCCACTGTGATTGCACGTGCCATCACCTGGTGACCTTCAACTTCACCCTCAAAGCACCTTAAGGTAGCCTCCCTGCAAGATGGGCACGGCAGGGGCCATGGTCCCCACTTTATAGTAAAACCAGGAGGGAGACTGAGTCATGGGGTCTGGAAGTCCAGCCCTGGACTGAGGTTCCCCTTCCGGGAACAGGAAGTGACAGCTTCCTCTGCTCGAATGTGACAGATGAGGAAGGGGCGAGGTCTGGGGATGTTCACAGGGGCAGGGAGCTCCACAAGGGAACCCCAGGCCCAGAAGGCTCTGCCGCCTCCCTGGCCTGTGGTGGGACCTTTCGGGGAGGCGAATCCTTGGGCAGGGCCCCGGCAGGCCCTTGGCATTGCAGGAACCTGAGGCTCTTCTCCCTCCTCCTCAGGCTCCAGGGACCGCCTCGACTCCTTCTTCAGCTCCAGGCCAGCCTCACACTGTCTTCCCAGGGCCTCTACCTGTGCAATGTCTTGGGTCCTCCAGGTTGAGCTTCAGGCCAGGTGGGCACTGGCAGAGGTAGCTGCCCTGCGTGTTGATGCAGAGACTGCGGCCTTTACAGACTTTGGGTTTCTGCTGACATTCATCCACGTCTGCAAGGGAAAGGAGAGGATGATGGATGCCTGCAGCTGTGGACAGCCTCCTGGGCCCGCTCTCTCTCCCTCGGTGAGTGCGTCTTTTCTAATTCGCATGGAGGCATCCTGTGCGTGAGCATGGTGGCCCAGATATTCTGTTGTCCAGATGTGGCCAGGAGTGACCCAAGTCCTCCCCTGTCTGCCGGCTCTGGCTCTCTCAGCCTCCCTGGGAAGCTCCCAGCTGTGGTGGGGACATCACAGCTGCTTGTGTCCCAGCCTAAGGATTTGGACAAAGGCCTGGGCGTGCCTTCCTGGGAACCGAGTGCAGGAGAAATGCTGTGTTCCCTGAGCAGGGAGGTCCCATCTTGGTTCCCGGTGATGGACTTTGTCCTGACTCCCCCAGAGTGAGTGCTGTCAGCTGAGTTCTCCTTGGATCCTGGTGACCCTGGCGGGACAGCACTCTCCTGTCCACGCTAACTCTGAGACTCCAGCTCCATGGAGATGCACCAAGACCCACGCCTGAGCCACGCCCCTCAAGGACGAGGCTTCTGGGCAGTGGCACAGAAAATGAGGGTGATGCCGGAAAGGCCAGGGCCACCTGGACAGTGGGCACCAGGCTGTGCTGGACAGTGGGGCTGATGTCTGGCCAGGCAGCCTTGGGCCTCTGAAGGTGCCTTTTTCTGATTCCCACGAAGGCATCGCCTAGATTGGCAGGAAGTGGTGAAAATCCACGTCTGAGCAAGGCCTGCAGTGGGCAATGGCTGGGTGGCTGGAGCAGGGAGCAGGTGTCATGCATGAAGGGTGGCAGGTGTTTCTGTCATCTTGGCCCTTGGCCTCTCACCTGGGACGTAGACCCGTGGACCCTGCTGAGTGGGGCTCAGCCTCCGTCTTCTGTCCCCAAGTGGTCTGGGTCATCGTGGGGCCTGGGTTGATCTCTTCAGTAGAGGGTCAGGCCAGGGGCAATGGTCCCTGATGACAACCTCTCCTGTCATCTGCTCCAGATGGGAGCCTCTTTGTTCATCTGATTCTTCCAGTGTGTTGGGGGCTCGATGTCACCCTGCCCACCCCTGACACAACGTCCTCCCAGGCCCCAGTCATCAGAGCTGCCTCAGGTCCGTGAACTGGAATTACTGGGGAGGGTCAGGGTGGAGCCTTGTGTGGGGAAATAGATGGAAGCTGAGTGGCTGGGAATTGGGGTCAGGGTGCCAGGAGGCATCTTTTCCAGGCAGGTTGCTGAGCCAGGGCAGGGCTGGCCAGGGATGGTGGACCTGTCCTTGAATCTCCCTCCTCCCGCATTTCTGGACAGGGTCCCAGGGTCCACCATGGCCCAGGGGGTCTGAGAGGGCCCCAGAGGGGCAGGTCTCCTCCCAGCAGTCACTAAGAGTGGTGAAGAGGGCAGATATTGTGCTGGAACACACGGTGCTGTGACCTCATTGAGTATCTTGAATGCCAGCCACTCTTTTGTTTCATGCAAATAAGATGCCAGGTGGCCGGGGGGATGTTCCAAACATCTGGAAGTGACCCTCTGCAAAGGGTTCTGAGCCTTGGGGTTCAGAGAGGGTTGGGAGATGAGGTAGGTGCACAAGATGGCCCTCTGATGCCTGGAGAAAGTGGGATGAGGAACCCAGGGAGCAGCCCGTGTCTCCTGCCCGTAGCAGACCCCACGGCCAGGACACGGGCGGACACATCCTCAGGTGTGGCAAAGGTTGGAATGCTGAGGAAGGGGTGCACAGACAGTCCAGCTGAGCCATGCACAGAGCTAGGTCTTCAGGCAGCAAACTCTGGTCCAAACCAGCAGGCTGCTCTCTCGCAGTCACCCTCCTTGAGGTCCGTAGAGCTCCCTCTCACACCTCACTCTTGTTCATCCGTGTCTCTGCAGGGGCTCACAACAGTGGGTGGGTGGCACCCCCAGCCAAGGCACACTGAGTGGGCTCCAAGACCACCATGTACAGTTGTGCAGGTTGCTGACTGCACAAGGGTGTCCAGCCAAGGAGGCAAATGGGAGAGGAAAACCAGCTCACTCTCCATTCCCTAAACACACAGTATTCACCTTGGAGATGAGGGACATTTTTCCAGTTCACGTGAAGGCTCTGGCCAGGCCACATGTTTCATGCACAGCATACCCCCACAGAGGCCCCTGTGGACCAGCAGCACCTCCACATAGATGCAGGTCCTCTCTTCCCTCCCACCAGGGAGGCTCTGCCGCCCTCCCTCTGCAGGGCAGGAGGGAAGGCGCTGGGACCAAGGTAGCAGCAGGGTGGGCCTGTGGACCCTACTCAGAGTCCTCTGAATCCTGGGTTCAGCCTCTTCCTCACCTCCCACCTTCCCCTCCCCGTCCTCAGTATTCGTGTCTAATCCTCTCTCTGGACCCCTCTCTGGAGTCGTGGCTCCTGTCTGTCCACTGCTGGCCCCATCTGCCCCTTTCCCTGCCTGCCTGCCCCCTCTGGAAAGGGGGCAAAACCTGGTGATGTGTGGAGACCAGGCTCCTCCGGGGTCCCTGGTAAAGGGATGGACTGGGACAGCTGCTCGCGAGCACCCACCGTGGGGCACGAACCACAGGGATGCCCATCCTGGAAAGGGTACATTAAATCATAATCATTATAATTTAAAAACCCAACAGCCGTCACTGTTTTGTGTTTTGTGATCTCCTATACCTTCCTGGCAATTCTATGAGGTAATAAGCGCCATTGGTCACCCCCTTTTTACAGATGGGTAAACCGAGGCACAGAGAGGTGAAGTAACTTGTCCAAAATCACACAGTTAATAAAAGGCAAAGCTCCTTTTGTTTTTATCTGTAAAAGATAGAGACTCTAAAAAAACAAAACAGGGCTTCCCTGGTGGCGCAGTGGTTGAGAGTCCGCCTGCCGATGCAGGGGACACGGGTTCGTGCCCCAGTCCGGGAAGATCCCACATGCCGCGGAGCGGCTGGGCCCGTGAGCCATGGCCGCTGAGCCTGCGCGTCCGGAGCCTGTGCTCCGCAACGGGAGAGGCCACGGCAGTGAGAGGCCCGCGTACCGCAAAAAACAAAAACAAAAACAAAAAAACCCATACACTCACAATAGTATCATCACATCCCACATGTTAACGGTGATTTCTGAATAAGTATCCTGGCCAGTGTCACACACACAGCTATCAGGTGGCAAAGCCAGGATCTGGGTCCCTGGCTCATGCCGCCCTGCCTCTCTGTGCAGGTGGGAAAGGCACAGGTACATCTGTCCCAACTCAGACCTGGGTGCTACACCTGTAACCAAAGCCCTGAGCCCTGGATGCTACAGGAGTGACTCAGTACTTGGGTGGCCCCAAACCTCGTGGATGGAGAAGTGGAAGATGCAGGGGCATTCTCACCTCGACACGTATTCTCACTCTCACTCTTGAACAGTGTTGCCCCAGAGACAAGCTCATATCCTGGGCTGCACATGCAGTAATAGCCCCCTTCCGTGTTCTGGCAGTCTGCTAATTTGCCACAGGACACTGTCAAGGGTGGTCCGCACTCGTTGATGTCTGGAACACAGCAGGGCAAAGGGTCACCTCCCAAAGGCATGAGTTTGGTCAGGGCAGAGATCCCCATCCCCTACCTGGCTCCCCAGCACTGGTCCTGATGGCTAATCAGTGTCTTTTTAGAAAGAATTAGACTCTCAGGCAATACTGCTGAGGCTGGGCTGCGGCTGGAGCAAGCCATTCCTGAAGCTTGTGCGATCAGCTCTGCTCTTCTTGGCCCTCTGGCCGGCACCCCAGATTGGGACACAGTGGGAAGTGCTGAAGTGGGGGGTGGGTGGAAGCTCTGCACCCCCCTCCTCAGTCCTGAAAGGGCAAACTGAGGCACAGACTCCAGACTCCTGGAGACCCAGCTCCTCTCTCTCCAGGAGGCCATGTTTATTCATGTCTCATCTCTCCACCTCTCTCATAGCTTTTCCTTTCTCTTTTTTCTGTCCTTGATGATGGTCCTGAGGAGAAAGGCTGAAGCCCCCAACCAACACCCATGTCCCCCCACGGGCATTGGACTGTACCCCACAATCTCTGCATGTCCCTCCATCACCCCCAAGCCTCTGTACCATCACAGCTGCCGAAGATGTCGGTGAAGATCTCCTCAGATGAAGAACTGAATCCCGGAGCGCAGCGGCAGGTGTTACCATGGACACATGAGGAGTTTGCAGGGCACCGCCCAGCACAGGCTGTGGGGATGGAGACCTTGGTCAGAACGTGAGGGCTGAGTCAGGGGCTGGGGAGGGGGGCAGGATCATCTCCATAAGAAGGGGTGTTGGGGAGGCATGACCCTGGCCTTCCCCCTGCAACAGGCCTCTCTCCTGTTTGGGCTGAGGGGGGGTGGGTGAGGGTCTAGGGCCCCTTCCCCAGGCTCCGGCTGTGGACTGAGTTGCTCCCAGCAGACTCACCCATGGTGCTCTGGGACCCAGCTTCCGACAGAGTCAGCAAGACACACAGCACTGGAACAGAGAAGGGGAGGGTCAAGGGGGTCACCAGAGCAGGGAAGGGCAGATGCAATGCTAAGAGAGAAGCAACTGTGGAAAGGGGGCTGTTGGCCCCTCCCAGGCTTGGGCTCTGTCCGTTGCTCAAGGAGAGAGTGAGTACGTGGCACCTCCCAGATATTGGACACCCATGGCCAGAGGCTCTGCCACCTGTCACCTGGAGGTGGGTTTCAGAAACTGAGGGATGGAGAAGGGGCCCAAGCACCGAGGGGGTCCTGGCTCCCGCGGACCTGTGGGCTCTGTCGGCGACAGTTCAGTAAACAGACTGGAGCCTGGCAGCCACAGTTCAAATTCTGGACTGTGGTCAGTTTACCTCATCTCTCAGAGCCTCAGCTTCCCCTTCTGTAGAATGGGGATGGTGACGGGACCCATTTCCTAGAGTAGTGTGAGAAGTAAGCCTCCGAATATCACCTGGTGTGTCAAAGTGTTTACTGTCATCAACGTTTCTTTTCTTTTTGAAAAAAAATTATATGGGATTATAGTTGATTTACAATGTTGTGTTAATTTCAGGCGTACAGCAAAGTGATTCAGTTACACATAAACATATATTCATTCTTTTTTTCTTTTTTTTTTTTTTGGCTGCACCGCGAAGAATGTGGAATCTTAGTTCCCCGACCAGGGATCGAACCCACGGCCCCTGAAGTGGAAGCTCAGAATCTTAACCACTGGACCGCCCGGGAAGTCCTACATGTATTCATTCTTTTTCAGATTCTTTTCTCATAGAGGTTATCGCAGAATATTGAGTAGAGTTCCCCGTGCAACGTTTCTCTGTGTAAGAATGAGGAGGTTGGAGGAAAAGGACTGGGTGTTTTCTCAGATCCGCCCCACCCCCGAATCTAAGCTCCTCCAGCCCACACACCCGTCCTTGGGGACGCAGGTGCATGCACACCACGCCCACAATATCTGTTAGCCCTGATGGCTGTCTTGAGACCCAGTGGTGACATTTCACCCTAGCCTCCCCTGCACACAGGAAGATGGTGTGGGCTCACGTTGGGGGTGACAACGTGACAGGTACAGCCTCCTCCCCGGCTGTACCTGCTGCTCAGGGGCACCCCACTCTCGGGGCCTCCTCAGGTCATCAGGGGCTTTAGAGATGGGGATCTCCTCACGGTTCACCAGAGACAGACAGACAAGAAGACAGAGATGGAGAGAAAACAGAGATGAGAGAGAGGGAGAAAGAAACAGAGACAGAGAGATGAGGAGAGACAGATGGAGAGAAACAGAAGTTAAGACAGTGATAGAGAGGGACAGAGAAACAGGACACTCAGAGAGAGACAGAAATGGCAGAGATTGGACAGGGAGACACAGATATGGAGATTGAGAGCAAGATAGAGAAAAACAATTAGAAAGGGGGTGGGATGGAAACAGAGGGAAAGGGAGTGAGGGGGTGAGGGCAGCTCAGCAACAGGTGGAGGCATGGGGAGGGCTTGGGGGAGGCGTCCAGTCCCTGCCCACGTGGGAATGCCGGGGAGGCAGTGCAGACCCCAACAATCCAGGGAGACCCAAAAGGGGCGGTGGGCGGAGGGATGGGGGCCGGGAGGAAGGGCAGGCATGAGTCACTTCCTGGGCCAAGGGAACGGATGACTCATAGCTCGTTGCCTTTGGAGGGAGCTCCCAGGGGAATTCTGGGGTCCATCATCATGCGTGAAGCTTGCGAGGCTGTCAGGGGTGCAGGCTGGAGGGTCCCCCGACCACTCAGCCCCTCGGTCCAAACTTGATACCCCTCAGGCTGGCGGTGGGCAAGAGTCCCTCCCAGAAGCTCTCCCAGCCAGGGTAAACTGAGGCTGGAATGTCCTTCCCCTCCCTCGTGTGATGATTTCTCTCGTCCTCCTCTCTGGTCACCGGGCTTGGCTACTTTCCCCCTTGGCTGGGGCTCAGTTCCTCTTTGCATGACACACCACAAAATGGCCTTCCCTGGTAGGATGGGACCTGGGCTGATTTGTCCCCAGCTCCCAAAGTCCCCAGTAGCAACTTTCACGTTCACAACTGCCCTGTTTGTGTCCATTCTGCAGATGGACAGACTGAGGCTTGAAGCCCAGAAAAAGATTCAGGAAGAATCTGGTGAACAGAGGAGCTTGGAAAAGGTGGAATTGATGGGGTCAAGGTCCCCAGATGCTGCAGGGGGATGGGACGGTTGTTTTGTGCCCTGTGACCTCTGCCTAGGCTGGGCACTGCTCCCCCACCACGGAGGCTCTTGGGCCAGGACTTCTCCATCTGGGTCCTTGGAAGTCGCCCAAACAGGAGCTGGGAGTGGAGCGGCTGGTCATCTGCTCCCAGTCCCATCTGGTTTGCATCCCCCCCGCCGAGCCCTGAGGCGTAAGATTCCTGGGGTGGGGATGGGGCGGTCATCCTCTCCTTGATCCTCCTGCTAAGGACCCCCCAGTCTACCCCCCAGACCAGCCAGTGAAATAATAATAATAATAAATACCGTTTACTCAATTCTGTGAACCAGGAATAGTTTGCATACGAACTCAGTTAACCTTTAACACAGCCCTATAAAGTGAAGACCAGTCTTGCCACATTTTACAGATGTGGAAAGTGAGATTCAGGGGCTGCGAGATCTGGCTCCGGTGACACACCGCCCCCCCATCAGGTGTGCCCCACACAGATTCCAGTTTCTTGCTTCCCAGTCTGGGAGCCACTGGGCTCACGCCTGCCATCCCGGGCCAGCACAGGGAAGCCCGTCCCTGTGGCCTGGGCAAGCTCTGGTTGGTACCCCAAATGCCATTTCTTCATTCTCTTTGTTGCTTGGTTGCCCTGGCAACCAGCTGCCCACCATAACCGGTAGAGCCACCCTGGGTGGGGCGGGAAGGGAGGCCCTGGGGAAGTCGCAGCAAAAGTCAAGTTCAAACCGTCCACTGGCAAAGTCCTTTCCACCCACAGCTGAGTCCAAGCTGGGCCCAGGGGAGCCAGAATGAGGGTCTCTGGGGCTGCCCCATGCCACCGAGACAGTGGGGGACAGGTTGGGGGTACCCCCTCAATGGGGAGGTCCCACCCCAACCCCCCAGCCCTCCAGCCCCGCAGCGCTCCCCTATGCCCGGCTGTCTTCAGGAGTCCCAGCACTCGCTTTTTCCCCTCTCCTTCCCCAAACCTGTTTCCCCGCTTTGGGAGCAGCCCCCAGAGTGGCTCCAGTAGAGAGCTCAGAGATTTCTCTGGGAGAGGGGGCAGGCTCTTAGAGCAACCTGAGGGATCCTGCCATGGCTTGGGGGTGCTGGGCACTACCAGCCCCTCTCCCCATGTGCCCTCAGCCCCTGCCTGACCATGTGGCTTCCTCCGGGCCTGGCCCCAGAGCTGCCAACCGCACTTTGCGTTTCTCCCCGGGGAAGACGGGGCCGGAGCACCACATGGTGCTGTCAGGGGCTCCCTTGCTGCCTGCCCCCCACCCCACGGGGCCGCAAAATTCTCACCGTGAAAGACAACGCTGTGGGGGCCTCCCATGGTCTAAGCTGCCCGCAGGGGAAGCAGAAGTTAGGGCAGGGCTTCTCTGTGTCTCCAGGCTGGGCAGCTGTGCAGGCTTCCCCAAGGCCCGCCAGCCCTTTATAAAGGCGGGGCAGCCACTGGCCCAGGGCCCTCCCTGGAGCTGGCAGGGCAGCTGAAAACCAACAGGAAAGTGCAGTGAAAACACAGACCCAGGGGCGCTGTGTGTTGTGCGCGTGGGCACACACACACACTCACACACACTCAAACGTGGCATAGAGGCACAAGCTGCCCGTTGAGTGTCTGAACTCTCTGGCCCCTGTGTACTCGGGTTGGCTGATCCCAGGGGCAAGGAGGAAGTCTTGCCTTGTCTGGCATTGAGGTTGGGGAGGAGCCATGTCAGAAATAATAGCTCAGGGCACCCACGTTGGGGGACCACCCTGTGCTCGCTGCCTCGTCGTGCTGAGTCTCCAGGGCCAGCCTCTGAGCTAACAGGACCTTCCTCCTCTGTTTTCCAGATGAAGAAACTGAGACACAGAGGCCAGAGTCCAAAGAAGAGCTGGGGGAGGGGCACAAAGGGGCCCTCACGGATGCCAGGCTGATGCCAAGAAGAGAAACTGCGGGATCTTGGGGCCACCATGCTCCTGGAGCTGGCCTTTCTGGGTCAGCGTTTCACCTGGTAGGAAACTTATATTTTGGGCATTCCTGGGCGCTACACTAATCAACAGAGAAACACGTGATAGGAGAGTTGTTTCCTTTTCAAATAAGTCATATGACTGGTTTATCTCGAGCCTTCTGATCATTTGTTTTAAAAAACACTATTATTTAGAAAGCACTTAATCTGAGACAGGCCTGATTTGCCTAGAGTTATCTCTTTATCTATTTTAACTCATATACTCCTCGAAATACCTTCGAGGCAGGTGTTGCTATGATTCCCATTTTGCAGAAGGGGGAAACTGAGGTGCAGGTAACAAGTGGCTAAGCAGAGATCCACAGGTAGGCAGTTCAGTCCCCAGGTCCCTGCAATGAGCCCAAGGTCCAGGAGAAAGTCTCTATTGGGTGCTAACACCATGGTGGCCCTGAGGTTTATCCAGCTAGAATCCATGGTTTATGTTCCTTGTGTTCTTATTTATTTGTAAATTTACAGGCTATTTGAGGCAATGAGAAGGGTTTCCCAATCAGGACATCAATATAAAGATTCTTTTTTAAATGAATGGATTCAAGGATGCAACAGCTTAGAAAATTAAATAAAATATTAAGTACATAATAGTTTAAAAGGTTAGGATTGCAGTCATGGAAAAAAAAGGTCACTCATGGCCAGAGGCAGAGAAGCATTATCCCAGGGATGGTGGAGCACCCCCAGTCCTAAAATTTACCCCTTCCTGCTCTTCCTGTCCCTTTGACCTGGACAGGGCATGGAAAGGGGTCCCATCAGGGTAACTGAGGTCTCTCTGTGCCTCAGTGTCCTCAGGGGGAGGGGAGTGGACATGGGAAGAGACTGGGAGGGGAGGGGGCCAGACAAGGCCCAAGGTGGATTTTTGGCTTTTTTCCCTTAGAGCTGGAAATTCCAGGGCTGGACATGCCCCCACCTCCCCCTACCACAGGCCCACAGGTCTGACAGCTGGTGCTTGAAAAAGCTGGGGGGTAGGGGTTCCAGCCTGGGGGAACCACTGCCCAAGGGTTGCAATCATGCCTTCTCCTCCCCCAGGGATGTGTCTTGGGCCCTTGGAGCAGGTCTAACCATCCTGGGACTCAGTTTTCCTTTCTGGTGAATTGGATTTTAATTCCTGCCTACTGGCCTCACAGAGCAGGGTAAGGAAGGAACCAGTGATATAGGAGAGAAGGATTGGGGAAGGCACGAAGAGGGACATCCCCCCCCCCCCCCCCCCCCCTCCTTTCCCCTCCAAGTGGCCCAAGGGTGCCTGGGAACACCTGAGTCAGATCTCATCCCTCCTCTGCTCAGGTACCCTCCATGGCTCCCACCTCACTCAGAGTCAAACCCCACGTCCTTCCTCGGCCCATAAGGCCCGGCCTGCTCTGCTGTCACCTCCCTGCCCTCACCTCCTCCCACTCTCTCCTCGGTAGCTTGGCTACAGTTTTCCTTATGGAAAACACCAGGCATGGGGTGACCTCAGGGCCTTTGCACAGGCTGTTCCCTCTGCCTGGAGCACTCTTACCCAGACAACTAGATAACCTCATGGCTCGCTCCCTCCTCTCCTTCATGTTTTTGCCCAAACGTTCCCTGACCAACCCCCCCCCCCCCGTCCCCATGTCATAAATGTAATCCTCCGAATATTCCCTACTTTCTCAGTTCTCTGTAGCCCTTCACCATCCCCCATCACGAAATTTACCTACTTAATTTGTTTACTGTCTGCCCCCCACCCCCCCTAGACTGTCATCCTGGAGGACAGGACTTTGGTCCGTTTGTTTCTCTGTAGAACCAGAGCAAAGCCTGCACCCAGTAGGGCTGCATAATTAGTAATACTACCCTCCACTGAAGGAAGCCCACTACAGGCTTCATTATCTTGCCCCTGCTGAGGTGTCACAGTGTTTCTCCCCCTTTCCTCTGCCCTGAAGTTCCAGCCCCAAAGCCCTGGACAATCTCTGTTCCACAACAGTGTGAGGTAGGGACATGCATCCCTGTTTTTCAGATGGGAAACCAGCACCTGGGGGGTTGGGCCACTGGCCTGAGATTCCTCAGCTAGGAAGTAGCAGATCCAGGACTAGTCAGCCAATCATAATGATAGTATTATTTATTATATTATATTTTTATTTTTATAGCTGCCATGGTAACACATCATCACAGTGGATGACAGTATTCACCCAGCGCCCACTGTATGCCTGGCTGCCCTCTAATCATTTTGCAGGGATTGAACTCACTTATCTTCCCAGTAGTCTAGAAGGCAGGTGCTGTGATTTCCATTTGGCAGATGGGGAAACTGACTAGTAAAATGACATGCACAGTCACAGGGCACCACCATCTCATATCAGAGGTCCTGGGCAAACCCAGTCTCTTCCTCTTTTTATGTTTTTTAAAATCTATTTAGCAATAAATGAGAGTGGTGCTGTGGGAGATCACGTACCTTTTTTTTTTTTTTTTTGGCCGCGCCTCATGGCTTATGGGACCTTAGTTCCCTGACCAAGGAGCGAACCCATGCCCCCTGCAGTGGAAGGATGGAGTCCTAACCACTGGACTGCCAGAGAATTCCCTATGTTTTGGACTGTGTGGTCTTGGGCGGGTGATGTGGCCTCTCTGGGCCTCAGTTTCCCCATCTGTGAAATGGTCAGAACCTCGCAGCAGGGCTGGTGAAGATCATAAGAGAGTGAGTGGATGGCAGGGATGTAGCTGAGAATAGACACTCAGTGAACTACAGCAGTGGCTCTTAGGATGATACCCTTTTCTTTGCTGTCCTCTGCGGTGGGGAGGGAGACGAGGGGACCCCAGTGTCCTGCCCCCTGGCTTCTTGTGCCATCAGCCCATGTCCAGCACCCTCGCAAGCCCAGGCTGAGAGAGGGGGTCAGATGGGGTCTTCGGGTAGAGGGGGCATAACAGGAAGCCTCCTGGAAGGGAGACAATGGCAGAGGAAGGGGCCGGGCCAGCCCCCACACGGATGAGCCCAGCTGCTGGCTCCAGGAGGACGGCACAGCTATTGTGAGGCCAGACAGCTGTCCCTGCGCCAGGAAACCCCATGGAGTGAGGGAAGGGGGTGGGAGGCCAGAGACTGATGGCCTTCAACCTGGGGAAAGGCCCAACAATGGGCCCATTGTCTCCTCCTGCAGGCTGGACACCTGGGTTCCCTTGAGCCCAGGCCTCTCAGTCTCCAGGGGCTGGGGCTATGGGGGTCTCAGGGGCGCTTTGTACCCCATTTGAATGGGGGATAGAGGAAGATGTGGAGGAGCAGCCCAAAGCCAATGAGAAGTGAAGCACGAAGCTGTGATGCCTTAGAGGGCTGCGTTTAGGGCCAAGGACGGGGCACGGGGTCCCAGCGCCCTGTTCCACCTCCTCCCTCACCCCAAACTGACTGAGGTAAGAAAAGTAGGTTGAGCTATCACCTCTGTGTTCTCAGCTTCTAGGAAATGAAGGCCTTCAGGAAATTGTTAAGGGCACCCTCAAACCCTAAACAAACCCCAGCACCTAGCAACCCACTTCCCCTTCCCCATCAGCATTGAACTCACTGGTGGCCCCAAGGAAGTGGGCAGTGACATGGGCTGGGGGGCGGGGTGGGGCTATAAATAGCTGGTTTATAAGCAGCTGTAGGGCCAACAGGGCAGCCGATGGCCTCAGGTCGGAGAGGGCTCCTCAGGGGTAGCCAGACCCCAAAGTGTCCCAACTTTACCCCCACTCCCAGCGATCCCCAAGATTTGGGGAAGTAAGGGGGAACAGGGAGGCGAGTTGCTTAAAAGGAGCAACACCAATTATTCTTTAAAGGTAGCACATTAACAAGATGGCCGTTAAGACTTTAACAGAACGTTCATGTTTCCTCGGTAGCAACTGGAGAAACAGTGGAATATTACACGGCTGTGAAAAAGAACCCCAGGGGTCAGCTGCCAGATGGCTGGGTCCTGGCAACACACTCCTTTCTTCATTTTAAAAATTGGATGCAGTGCAAAAATCTTAATTTGCTGCTGGACAGGTCTCGTAGTAGAATCTTTATCCACCCCCCCGCCAGCTTTATTGAGGTGTAACTGACAAATAAAATTGTAATATATTTAAAGCCTGTGATATGATGATTTGATCATAGTCGAATCTTGAGCAAAAAAGATGTCCCCAAAGCCCATCTGAAAGCCACCCGAGTCATAAAGCTCAGACAGAGAAATTGATACAAGATAAGTTTTCAGCATACCAACATGTCTAAGAAAACTTAAAAAAATAAAGGAGTGGGACTTCCCTGGAGGCACAGTGGATAAGACTTCGCGCTCCCAGTGCAGGGGACCTGGGTTCGATCCCTGGTCAGGGAACTAGATCCCACATGCGTGCCACCACTGAGAGTTCACAAGCAACCACTAAGAAGCTGGCGAGCCGCAACTAAGGAGCCCTGGAGCCGCAACTAAGGAGCCTGCCTGCCGCAACTAAGACCCGGTGCAACCAAATAAATAAATATTAAAAATAAATAAATAAAAATACAAGTGATTATTATAAAAATAAATAAAGGAGTGAGAAAATAAGAAACAGAATTCAGGGTGGTGGCGGGAGGGGGCAGGGCCATCTCCCACTTCTTGTTGAGGGCTTGTGGGTATACCTTATGGAATTAAAAAAAATTAATGAGTAAGGTAAAGTGGGTCATGGATAGACCCATGGTCATGAGAATGACATATCATCAATTCTGTGAACCAGGCCCTGCAAACAATATTTTGAAATTTTAAAATATCTAAAGGCTTTAACGAGAAGCATTTAGAGGAAGCAAAAGAAAGACAGCCGGAGGTGGCCAGAGGTGGGGAGGCACAGCTGGGGAAGGGGAGCAGCTGGGGGGTGGTGGGTGCTGGTGGGCTGTAGGGGTGGGAGAGGGGGGAACTGGCAGCCGCCAACAGGAAGGTCTGCAGTCCTGAGCTGGGAACAGTGTACAAGTCTCGCTGCCGTTTCCACCTCTTTCTCACAGCTCTTGGCTTATTCCCCATTCTGCAAGGGCTTCTGGGCGCCGCAGGCTGGGAGCCGACAATGCCCCGTGAGGGTGGACTCCGGCCTCCCAGGGCCACTGCAAGGGAGTCCTGGAATGTGGGGTGAGGCGGAGTAGGAAGGTGGTTTAGGCTAAGTGCCCTCGTCAATTTCTCCCCATGACTCATTTTCTCCATCTGGGCCTCCACCTCACGGGTTTCCAGGGTTATGGACTATGAGACCACAGATGCTGCTGATGGTCATGACCAGTCCTGGAAAGAAGTGCTGTGTTCTGGGCAGGGACTTTGGGACTCCAGTCTTTGAGGAGTCTTTGAGGACTCCAGTCTTCTCTCAGATGGGGGTCTGCTTTCAACAGCTCTGGCAAACAGTCTGGCAATTCCTCAAAAAGTCAAACATAGAGTTACCTTATGAGCTAGCACTTCCACTTTTAGGTCGATACCTGGTAAAATTGAAAACAGGAACTCCAACACACACTTGGACACCCACATTCGTAGTAGTGTGTTTAGAGACTGCCAAAGGGCGGAAACAACCCAAGGGTCCACGGATGGATGAACGGATAAACAAACTGTGGTCCAGGGACTTCCCTGATGGCGCAGTGGTTAAGACTCTGCATTCCCAACGCAGGGGGCTGGGGTTCGATCCCTGGTCAGGGAACTAGATCCCACACGCGTGCCATAACTAAGAGTTCACGTGCCACATCTAAGGAGCCTGCGTGCCGCAACTAAGACCTGGCGCCACCAAA
Organism: Monodon monoceros; assembly: GCF_005190385.1. NCBI lineage: Eukaryota > Metazoa > Chordata > Mammalia > Artiodactyla > Monodontidae > Monodon > Monodon monoceros. The sequence goes on from NW_021703768.1 coordinate 164,141,639, forward strand.
TAAATAAATAACGTGGTCCATCCACACGATGGAACATTATTCAGCCATAAAGAAGAATGAAGTTCTGATACATGCTACAAGATGGATAGAGGTGGAAGTTGCACAACATCGTTGAATATACTAAATGCCACTGGGTTGTTCACTTTTAAATGGTTTATTTTATGTCACGTGAATCTCACCCCAATTTCAAAAAATCCTGAGCTGGTCACGGCAGTGTTCCCCCAACCCCACCATGGGTATCTCTCCTGTCACAACTTCTCCTTTGTGGCTCATAGGTCTCCCCTCATTTCATCTTTCCACTGCCCTGAGATGAATTAGGCATTACGTTCCCCCTTTTACAGATCTGACAGTCATGCATTCACTCAACAAACTTAGCATGCCAGGCTATGTTATTGCATACTGTTCTAGGTACTGGGGGCGTGCAGGTGTGAACAAGCCAAACCCAAATCTCTGCCTTGTGGGGCTGACATTTCATCACAGGAGAGGACTGTGAACATGATAAATAAGAAATTACGGAGAATGTTAGGAATGGGAACATTACGCAGGTTAGTGAAAGGGGGTGTGTGCTGGGGGGTTGCTGAACTAAATAGGGTGGTCAGGGAAGGCTTCTCGCAGATGATAGTTGAGGAAACACCTGAAGGACGTGAGGAGGGAGGAGCCATGGAGATCTGGGGAAGAGACGTCCAGACAGAGGGAACAGCCTGTGCAAAGGCCCTGAGGCTGGTGTGGAAGAGCAAGGAGGCCTGTGTGGCTGAAGCCAAGTGACTAGGCGGGGAGACAAATAGGAGAGAAGTCCAGGGAGATCATGGAGTGATATTGTGTGCAGCAGCTATAAAGCCAGAGGTGACATTTAAAATATTTTTAACACCTAGCAAGGTGTGGAAGCTGACCAGCGAGAAAAGTGTTAGCCCTATGTGGGTTTTTTCCTATTCCCCTAATCTCTGAGGGCCTCCTCTGAGTGCCTGCGGGGACCAGAATCCTCCACTTGTTTTATCCATTGTTCATTGTCCGCATCACTCCAGTGCACCTGCTGCGGTCAAGGCTGTGTCCCCTGTACCTTTAACAGCACCTGGTCCACAGCTGTGCTCAATAATGATTGCGTGGGACTTCCTTGGTGGCACAGTGGTTAAGAATCCGTCTGCCAATGCAGGGCACAAGGGTTCGATCCCTGGTCGGGGAAGATCCCCATGCCGCGGAGCAACTAAGCCCGTGCGCCACAACCCGCGCCTTCTAGGGCCCGTGCTCCGCAACAAGAGAAGCCACAGCAATGAGAAGCCCATGCAGTACAACGAAGACCCAAGGTAGCAAAAAATAAATTAAAAAAAAAAAATGGTTGCATGGATGATAGTCAAAGTCTGAGTTTATTGTAGTTATATCTTTGACACTTTTCTTTTTTTCTTTCTTTTTTTAAAAGTGAAGTATAGTTGATTTACAATGTTGTGTTAGTTTCAGGTGTACAGTAAAGTGATTCAGATATATATATATATATATATATATATATATATTCTTTTTCAGATTCTTTTCCCATATAGATTATTATAAAATATTGAGTATAGTTCTCTATGCTATACAGTAGGTCCTGTTGTTTACCTATTTTACATATAGTAGTGTGTATATGTTAATCCCAAACTCCTAATTTATCTCTCTCCCCGCCTTTCCCCTTTGGTAACCATAACCTTGTTTTCTATGTCTGTGGGTCTATTTCAGTTTTGTAAAAAAGTTCATTTTTATCATTTTTTTTTTAGATTCTACATATAAGCGATGTCATATGATATTTGCCTTTCTCTGTCTGCCTTATTTCTCTTAGTATGATCATCTCTAGGTCCATCCATGTTGCTGCACATGGCATTATTTCATTCTTTTTTATGGCTGACTAATAGTCCATTGTATGTATATATATATATATATATATATATATATATATATATATACACACCACATCTTCTTTATCCATTCCTCTGTCGATGGACATTTGGGTTGCTTCCATGACCTGGCTATTGTAAATAGTGCTGCAATGAACATTGGGGTGCATGCATCCTTTTGGATTATGGTTTTCTCCGGATATATGCCCAGGAGTGGGATTGCTGGATCATATGGTAACTCTATTTTTATTTTTTTGAGGAACCTCCATACTGTTCTCTGTAATGGCTGCATCAATTTACATTCCCACCAACAGTGTGGGAAGGCCCCCTTTTCTACACACCGTCTCTTGCATTTATTATTTGTAGACTTTTTGGTGATGGCCATTCTGACTGGTGTGAGGTGATACTTCACTGTAGTTTTGATTTGCGTTTCTCCAATAATTAGCGATGCTGAGCATCTTTTCATGTGCGTGTTGGCCATCTGTATGCCTTCTTTGGGGAAATGTCTATTTAGATCTTCCACCCATTTTTGGATTGGGTTGTTTTTTTTGTTTTGTTTTTGTTTTTGTTTTTGTTTGCGGTATGCGGGCCTCTCACTGTTGTGGCCTCTCCCGTTGCGGAGCACAGGCTCCGGACGCGCAGGCTCAGCGGCCATGGCTCACGGGCCCAGCTGCTCCGCGGCATGTGGGATCTTCCCGGACCGGGGCACGAACCCGTGTCCCCTGCATCGGCAGGTGGACTCTCAACCACTGCGCCACCAGGGAAGCCCTTTGCGCCACCAGGGAAGCCCTGTTTTGTTTTGTTTTTTTGTTGTTGTTTTTTTTTTTGATATTGAGCTGCATGAGCTGTTTTTGACACCTTTCAACACCTCAGTAATCTCTTTCCATTTTCATGGAAAGATTTTCCTTTTTGTCTTTCTTTTTTTTCTTTCTTTCTTTTTTTAAGGAATGGAGCAGTCTTTGATCCATGGCTGGACTAGAGGGCAAGGACATGGCTCTCAGGCCCCTGGGAATGAGGCCCAGCCCTGAGAGCCAGCAACCCCCTAAATTTTGCTCCTGAGTGCCTCACTGTCTTCACCCTAGTCCCAGCTCTGAGACTTATGAAGGCAGCAGCATTAGCTGACTTTAATATCACCTCCCCACTGCCCCCGCCAATGTAGTTCTTTTTTCTGCTGCCCTCCACTTATGGAAATGGTCTTGTTTTCCTTTTGTGGCAGTGGCATAAAAGTTCCTTTTTTTTTGAAATTAAATTTTATTGAAGTATATTTGATTTACAATCTTGTGTTAGTTTTAGCTGTACAGCAAAAGGTTCCTTTCAAAATAAATTCATTAAGAATTTGAAAACGGGGGACTTCCCTGGTGGTCCAGTGGGTAAGACTACGTGCTCTCAGTGCAGGGGGCCTGGGTTCGATCCCTGGTCAGGGAACTAGACCCCACATGCATGCCGCAACTGAGAGTTCGTGTGGGCAACTAGGAGTTCAAATGCCGCAACTAAGAAGCCCGTATGCCGCAACTAAAAAAGATCCCACATGCCCCCAACAAAGATCCCGCATGCCACAACTAAGACGCAGCACAGCCAAAATAAATAAAAATAATAAATAAATAAAAATAAATATTAAAAAAACATCTTTAAAAAAAGAATTAAAAAAAGGAAAAGTTGCTTGAAGGAACAACCTGTCGTCGATGGAGAGAGGAATGAATGACGCTTGTGAGCTGTCAATCAACTCCATGCTGCAGGAGGTGAGGATGGGGAAGCAGACCTGTGTCCTGTGTGCAGGAGTGGTGCCGCCTCAGCCAAAATTGTCTTGTAGGTGAAGCCACTGGGATCCGGGGTGAGGGAAGGGGAAAGGGCCCCTCTGGGCAGACAGCACTGTCTTTTCTGAGTGGCTGGAGAAATGACTTTTCTGAGATCATTTCCTGTCGGCATCCCCATATCTGGGGATGAGGGTGTCACTGGGATTTTCCGTGGCCTTTGGCGTGGGTCTTGGTGCCAAGTGACGAAGCTCAGCACTAATCTCTTTGTGAATATGCCACCACCATGCCTGCCTCTCGCCCCCAGTTTCTGCCTGGCTCAAGGATCCATCCCTGGGCACCCCACAGGCTGCCTGATGCCCATGAGACCAGGAGGCCCTGGCATTGACAAAGAGACTGGCACCCATGCCCTGGGCTTTCTTTGAAACCAAGTTGTTAAAATCCCTGGTGGAACAAATGACCAATAAGCACATGAGAAGATGCTCAACATCACTAACTACCAGGGAAATGTGAATCAAAACCACAGTGAGATGCCACCTCCCTCCCACCCATTAGGTTGGCTACGATCAAGAAAACAGAAAGTAACAAGTGTTGGTAAGGATGTGGGGAAATTGGAACCCTCGTGCACCGTTAGTGGGAGTGTAAAATAGTGCAGATGCTATGGAAAAGAGTGTGGCAGTTACTGAAAAAAAAAATTAAACATAGAATGAGCATCCCACTTCCGGGATGCTGTATATACTCCCCACTCCCCCAAATTTGAAAGCAAGGTCTCAAAGAGATATTTGTACACCCATGTTCATAACAGCATTATTCACAATAGCCCCAAAGTGGAAGCAACCCCGTTTCCATCAGTGGATCAATGAATAAACAAAACATGGTACACCTACACAATGGAATATTATCCAGCCTTTAAAAGGAAGGAAATTATAACACATGGTACAACATGGATGAAGACATTACACTAAGTGAAATAAGCCAATCACAAAAGGACAAATATTGCATGATTCCACTCACGTGAGGTAACTAAAGTCGTCAGATTCGTAGAAGAAAGTAGTGGTTGCCAAGGGCTGAGAGGAGGGCTGGGGAGGGGAGTTGTTTAGTGGGTATAGAGTACACCTTTTGCAAGACGTATAAGTTCTAGAGGCTGATTGCACTACAGTGTGAATATACTTAACACGGCTGAACTGTACACTTAAAATGGTTACGATGGTCAATTTTATGTTATGTGATTTTTACGACTTAAAAATAAAAGAAAAGGAAGGACATTCTGACACACGGTACAACTTGGATGAAGCTTAAGGACATTATGCTGAGTGAAAGGAGCCTGTCACAAAAAGACAAATACTATATGACTCCACTTACATGAGGCACATAGAGTCGTCAGAATCATAGAGACAGAAAGCAGAATGGTGGTTGCCAGGGGCTGGGGGAGGGAGGAATGGGGACTTACTGTTTAACAGGGACAGAATCAGTTTGGGATGATGCAAAGAATTCTGGAGATGGATGGTGGTGACAGTTGTACATTATGAATGCACTTAATGCCACTGAACTGGACACCAAAAACGGTTAAGATGGTAAATTTTGTTATGTGTATTTCATTACATTGAATAAAAATCCAGGGTGGGAGGTGGCCCCATGAGTCTGTCAGATGGCAAAGCCTGGGACAGGCCCTCCAGGGAGTCAATACCAATTATATCCTGAAGCCTCATACGTTTCCATCCCCACCTGGACCTTCCCACCTAGTTTCAGACACCCAGCTCCTCCTCAGTCTCACCCAGGGCTGCTACAGCGGTCACTGGGCTCTGTCACTACCATCCCAGCCCTCTCTACTTCCAAGCGGAAGGACGGCACTGCCCCGCCTACTTGTGTGGCCATGTGATTTGCTTTGGCCAATTAAAAGTGAGCAGTGGGGCTTCCCTGGTGGCGCAGTGGTTGAGAGTCCGCCTGCCGATGCAGGGGACGCGGCTTCGTGCCCCGGTCCGGGAAGATCCCACATGCCGCGGAGCGGCTAGGCCCGTGAGCCATGGCCGCTGAGCCTGCGCTCCGCAACGGGAGAGGCCACAACAGTGAGAGGCCCGCATACCACAAAAAAAAAAAAAAAGTGAGCAGTTATGACACTTCCAGGTGGAAGCTTTAAGAACTGGTGCTGGCCCTGCTGTGTTCCTTTTCCTTCAGCAGTGGGCAACCTGCAATATGCCAGACAGTGGCTGAGTGAGAAGTAAAACTCTCTGATGTTCTAAGCCCCTGAGATGTGGGGCTCACATGTTACTGCAGCAGAACTGAGGCTGCCTTGACTCTGATACGGCAACCAGCATCTGAGTCCTCTCCTGCGGGTGCTGCTGGCCTCAGACCATGAACCCCAGGGCTGGAACTAGGGTGAGAAGTGAGGCATTCATCACAGAGAACAAAATGTAAGGGGGCAACAAAGAACTCAATAGTCAAGATGAATATTATTTTAATGCAATGTTTTAAATAATCAAAATGGGGACTTCCCTGGCAGTCCACTGGTTAAGACTCTGTGCTTCCACTGCAAGGGGTGTAGGTTTGATCCCTGGTCAGGATCCCACATGCTGCGTGGCATGGCCAAAAAATAAAAAATAAATAAAAATTAAATAATCAAAATGAATGCAAAACCTCCAGGGTGAATAAAAAGGCAAAATTTTAGATGAAGACGGGATCTGTCAACATGATGTACCAAGACATATTGGAGACTGAGGCAGAGGGAAAAATCAGTCTGTGCACCTCACTCACCTCAGTCTAGTCCCAGCCCTGGTAAACACCCAAGATGCTCTGCCTGGGAGCTTTCTATGGACCACATGGCCACAGGTCTGAATTGATAGGAAGCTAACATGCCTGGGAATAACCCTTCATCATTTTTGGTGGATCAATACCCCAGCTCCCTCACCCCTCATATGGGATAACTGAGGTGTGTGTCCTATACACTCTGTCAGAGGTGCCCCACAGGGACTGAGTCCCAGATGTTCACAGCAAAAATGTGCTCATTCAGACTCTCAGTATTTGCTGCCCGCCCCTCCCTATCTCACTTCCCTTCTTCTCCACTCATGCTTTCTAGAATCCCCTTTGAAGGAAGCACCGGCACTCAAATCCCTGTTTCAGGCTCTGCAACTGGGGGAAGTAAAGTCAAGGCTGAGGCCTATTACAATTTTTTTCAACATGACAAACACTATGATATCTGGTTCCCCTCCTAACTTCCGGCCAAACCTACTGCATTAGTGATTTCTTGCTGTTATCCCAAACGTAGGGGCTTAAAATAACAGCCAAGAGTTACATCTTACAGTTTTTATGGGCCGGGAATTAGGTGTGGCTTCACTGAGTTCTCTGATTTAGGGTCTTTCATGGGCTGCCATCTACATGTCGGCTGGGGCCGCAGTGTCATCTGAAGGCTTGATAAGGGAAGGATCTGCTCCCAAACTCACTCACTGTTGTTGGAAGGACTCAGTTTCTCACGGGCTTTTGAGGAGGTGGCTCCCAGCTCCTTGCCATGTGGACCTCTTTACGGGGCAGCTCACAATACAATTTCATCAGAGGCAGGGGGAGAGACAGAGACTTGAAAGCCTCAATCTTCTGTAACCGAAGTTTGGAAATGACATCCCATCACCTTTGTTTTATTCTACTGTTAGAAGTAAGTCACAAGGTCCTGCCTGCACTCAAGGAGGAGGGATTACACAGGGTGTGGATACCAAGAGATGAGGATCACAGGGGCTGCCTTGGAGTCTGTCCACTGACTTTCCCCTTCTTAGTGTATGACTCAGTTGTTCAAGCTCCAAGGGGGGATGTCCTTCTGGACTCCCCTCTTTCTGTCATTCTGTCCATGAGGTCTTCTGTTCTCACCTCCTTCGCACCGACGGACTCGGTGGGCTTGAGGTGCTCCAACGCTGCACATTTCAAAGAAAGGACAGACTGCAACACTGACCCTTGCCGTGCTCTTGGAGGTCATCTTTAAGCCCCTGGAGTGCCCTGCTGGATAAGAATGTCTGTATACCTAGGATCCTACCCATGCCAGGTAAATCACAATGTGATTTATGGTGGGGTCCTTGAGCCACCATGCAGTATCAGCTTGGCCTCTGGAGGAGCTGGTGCCTAAGATTGGCTACCCGGTGGTCAGCTGTACCTAAGTGACTGGCTCCCAGTAAAACCCTGGACACCAAGGTTGGAGTGAGTTTCCCTGGTTGGCAATACTCCAAATACTCTATGTTTATTGTCAGACATCATTACTGGGAGAACTGAGAGCTGTCTGCATGACTGGGAAGGGACAACTGGAAATTTATGCCTGGTCTCTTGGGACTCTGACCCATGTGCCATTATCCTTTGCTGATTTTAATCTGTATCCTTTGCCTGTAATAAACTGCAACTGTGAGCATAACAACTTCTCTGAGTTCTGTGAGTCCTAGTGAATCACTTACCCCGAGGGTGACCTTGGGGACCTCAAACCCTTGTCGCTGCATGGTATTCTTCTTCATTTGCTATTTCCTGTCTCTCTCCCCTGGATCGAGAACTCTGGAAGGTCAAGACCTCATCTGTCTCCCTCAGGAGAAGCAGATGAGTAGAGCGGTCAAGGGTTTGTCCCAGCTCGGCCACTTTCTGGTACCGTGACCCTGGGCAAGCAACATCTCCTCTCTGTCTGTAAATGGAAACAGGAACCCATATTTCTCCTTCACAGAGTCGTCAGGAGATGGATGGGCTGATTTATTAATGACCAGAAAGGACTCTACAAATATTGGGTTGGCCAGAAAGTTCATTCAGGAACGTTTTCTGGAAAAACCTGAATGAACTTTTCGGCCAACCCAATATTAGTTTTTAAGCATCGGTCAGTCTGTCTCCCCAATAGTGAGAGCATGGCCTGGTGGGTCAGTGGTCAGCAAAGAGCAGATGAATTAAGGAGACCCCCTCCGAAGCCTTTGACATGGAGAGGCAGGAGGGGACCAGAGATGCCCAGGAGGTGGGGGAGGGGAGGGAACACAGAGGCCAGAGGATGGGGAGGTGCCAGGGAAGGTGGGATGCCTAGCTTGTGGCCGTGGCCACACACAGTCCCTACCATGGCTATTTGAGACTCGCTGGGGAGCCAGGCCCACTGCAGCCACCAGGGAGGCAGCCTGAGGGAGTGACAGAGCTGGGAAGAGAAGGAGAGGGTGGGGGAAACCAAATCCCACAGTCGTGGCTCCTAAGAGAAAATGCGTGGGAGGCCTGGGGGGCGGTGGGGGTCAGGACAGCCGGGTCAGGACCCGGACTGTGGGTGGGTGACTGCCAGGCCCAAAGAAAGCCTATTCTGGGAGGCAGCCGGTCTGGTCTGGCCTGGGAATATGCCTCCCCTGCTGCTGGATGCCCTGGAGATGCCGCTGTGCTGCTGGACACAGCCCTGGCCCCCCTGGGAGAAATGTGCCCCCCACCTCCTTCTCTGCCTTTACTCTCTTCCACATAAGGCTTTCAGGGGGTGCTCCTGCCGTATGAGTTCAGGACAAAGGAATCAGAAGCACATGGGCTGGATTCCCCGGGGAGGAGAAATTCTGGAAAGAAGACTAAAATGAATGAGAACAGAGCCAGAGGGGGTGCTGGGATGAGGATTTGGGAGGCTCCTGGCTCTGAGCAGTCTCTGCCCCTAGTGATACCCACCCCCCCAGAACTCTCAAATCAGGGCCATGCCTCAGCTGGGGACGAGGGTCACTGTGGACCCATGTGCAACCTGACACCTCCCCTACCTCTCTGAGCCTTAGTTTCCTTCCTAGTGGCCCAGACGCTCAGGTCAAAATACTTGGAGTCATCTGTGTCTCTCCCGGCTCTGTCCTCTCTCTTTCTTTCTCTCCTGCACCAGCAAACCCTGAGGACTCTACTTTCAAAATCTATCCGGAATCCAACCACTTTTCATCTCCTTCCTGGCCCCCACCCTGGACCATCCCCATCATCTCCCACTTGGACCAGTGGGAAATGATGGACCAGTCACCTCTGCCCTGATCTTCCAGCTCCTACTCTTGCCCCCTCTACAGGCTGTTCCCCCAACAGTGGCCAGAGGACACCCTTGAATGCCCTCCTCTACTCAAGAACCCTCCTTGGTTCCCACCTCACTCATAGCAAAAGTCAAAGTCCTCCCCATGACCACAAGTCTCTGCACACTCTGCCCTGTCCCCTCCCTGCCCTCGCCTCCTCCCACTTCCCCCCTTACTATTTCCTCTGCCCCGCTGGCTTCCTCACTGATCCTGGCATGCTCCTACCGCAGGGCCTTTGCACCTGCCGTTTCCTCTGCCTGGTACCCTCCTTCTCTAGATCTCTACATGCCTCTCTCTTTACCTCCTTCAGGTCTTTCCTCAAACATCACCTCCTCAGAGAGTCTTCCCTGATCCCCTGACTTAAAATTGCACTCTCCCCATCCCTGCTTAATATTTTGTAACAATCACCACCCGACATCTGTATAGATTTTCGTTTCTCGTCTTGCTTCCTGTAGGTCTCCTCATGAGAACATCAGTTCCACGAGGCCACGTCCGTTTTACTCCCTGTGGTGTTCCCAGTGCGAAGAATAGGTACTTATTGATCTAATCAACTGAATGGTGACAATCCCATCTGAAGATTGTTGGGGCAATGTGGGGTTTTTTAGCTTTATTGAGACGTAATTTACATATCGTTTAATTCACCGGGTGTGCGTGTACAGTCCGATGATTTTTAGTGAATTCACCGAGATGTGCAACCATCACAACAGTCTGGTGTTTGGGAACAGTTTCAATAGCTCAAAATTTCCCTCGTTTTCCTTTGTAGTCTGTCTCCACTGTCTCCTGGCTCAGGCAACCACTGGTCTGCTTTCAGTCTCTCTAGCTTTGCCTTCTCTAGAAATTTCACATAACTGGAATCATATCAGATGCAGTATTTTTATTGAGTTATTGATTTATGTTTGGCTGCATTGGGTCTTCACTGCTACGCGCCGGCTTTCTCTAGTTGCGGCGAGCGGGGGCTACTCTTCTTTGTGGTGTGCGGGCTTCTCATTGCGGTGGCTTCTCTTGTTGCAGAGCACAAGCTCTAGGCATGCAGGCTCAGTAATTGTGGCACACGGGCTCAGTAGTTACGGCTCGTGGGTTCTAGAGCGCAGGCTCAGCAGTTGTGGCGCACGGGCTTAGTTGCTCCGGGACACGTGGGATCTTCCCGGACCAGGGCTCGAACCTGTATCCCCTGCGCTGGCAGGCGGATTCTTAACCACAGCGCCACCAGGGAAGCTCCAGATGTAGTATTTTGTATCTGGCTTCTTTCACTTGGTGTAATGTTGTTGGGGTCCATCCACGTTGGTGTGTTTATCAATTCCTTGTTCTTTTTCATTGCTGAGTAGTATTCCATTCTATGGATCTACCACGTTCTGTTTATCCATTCCTCTGTCGGTAGACATTTGCGTTGTTGCCACATTTTGGCTATTATGAATACGGCTGCTGTGAATAGGTACATTCATGTGCAAGTTTTTGTCTAGAGTTTACTTTCATTTCTGGATCACAGGGGACATGTACGTTTAACCTTTTTAGAAACTGCCAGGTTGTTTTCCAAAGTGATGGTACCATTTTACATACCCACCAGGAGCGGTTGAGGGTTCCAGTACCTCCACATCCTAACACTAGGTATTATCAGTCTTTTCTGTTTTACCTCTTCCAAAAGGTGTGTGTAGTGGTATCTCATGGTGGTTTTAACTTGCATTTCTCTAACCACTAATGATCTTGAGTATCTTTTCCTATCCTTATTTGCCATTCATATATCCTCTTTGCTGAAGTATCTGTTTAAAGCCTTCAGAAGTTTGATAGTTTTAGGGGTTTTTATTTTGTTTTGTTTTTTGTTTTCTTTTGGCCTCGCTGTGCAGCTTGTGGGATCTTAGTTCCGCAACCAGGGACTGAAACCAGGCCCCGGTAGTGAAAGCGCCAAGTCCTAACCCACTGGAACTCCCCGGAATTCCCTATAGTTTTAGCTTTTATGTTTAGGTCTACAATCTGTTTAGAGTGACGTTTTGTGTAGAATGTGAAATAGTGTATAAGTACTTCCTCTCCTACCCTTCTTCTTCTCCTTCCTCTTTCTTTTACATGTGTATATCCTATTCTTAGGAAAATTCCAAGGGGAGGTTATTTCTGTTTCTGGTTTTGAGTGGGTACTTGACTTTTGTTTCCCTGTCTGTAACTCTCCCACCAGGGTCAGGGTAGGGCTGCAGGAGAGAAAGCCATAGGAGCCTGCCCAAACAGGATGTTGCCCAGCCTCTCAGGGCTGAAATCCAACCTCAAGCGTCCTTATCGGCACTTGCATTGGCAGCCCAACCACAGAGCCTGCCACCCCATCCCTGCTCCTTCCTACAGCCCAGGGCTTGAGACTCAAACAGAGCAAGGTGCCAGAGAGGCCCAAACTGACCTCCGGACCCCTGTGCCTTGTCTGAGGGAGCAGCCCCTGTCTCCATAGGGCTTCCTGGGCTGGGTTGACCTCTCTGTGACCCAGCTTCCTTCCCCTCAGCCTTGCCCCAGCCAAGCTTGGTTATGCCTCTCTGTGCCTCCAGCCACGCCTGTTCCCACAATCCTGGAGAGGGCAAAAAGCAAACATTCCCCAGCAGTCCTGCCCAAGTGTATCCTGGATCAGGGTGGGGCTGGGTCCTCCTGGGAAGGGGAAGCCCGAGGTGCCTTGTCCTCCCAGCCCTTCACCCTACCTGTTCCTCTCCCGGTGGGTCGTAGGAAAAGGTAGCACACCAAACCTCAGGGAGACACAGGGGAGAGGATGGCTGTGGGCAGATCAGCGGAGATCATGATGGGTAGAGACCCAGGCTCTCTCTCTGTGTATATATGATGGCTACTTTGTGGGTCTGACCATCTACTCTTCCTGTGAACACCTGAGTCTGGTCAGGTCCTGTCTCTCTTCTGCTCAGAACACTCAGCAGCTCCCACCTCACTCACGGTAAAGTCCAAAGTCCTCCCCATGGCCCACAAGGCCTTGCACAATTTGCCCCGTCAACTCCCACTCTCCCCCTCACTCATTCCCTCCAGCCACACAGGCCTCCTCGCTGTTCCCCAAACACGCCAGACACAGTCCAGCCTCAGGACCTTTGCACGGGCTTTTCCCTCTGCCTGGAATACCCTTTCCCAGATATTTTCACTCCTTCTGCCTCAAGTCTTTACTCACACACCACCTCCTGTTTAAAAATCTCAGTTACCTTTCCCCAGCAGTCTCTATCCTCTTCCCCTGCCTTAATTTTCTCTATACCACACCTAATATCACTGGAATTCACGTCTTTACCAGCCCCAAGAGAGCAGGGGTGTTTCTGCTGTATTTCCAGCTCCTAAACCAGAACCAGGCACACAGTAGGTGCTCAATAAATGTTTGTTGAATGAGTTGTCTTCTTCTCTTTCACATTTTGTCCACTTAGGTCTGATGGGGCCAGGCCCGCCCTCATCACCAGGAGTGATCACATGACCAGGCCTGGCCAATGGACACATTCCACTTTTTCTGGCTACAGTGACTGACTCCTAAATGACATGGATCTCGGTCTGTCCAAGGAGAGGTAGCTCCAGGATTTTTGCCAGAGCTATTGGCAAAGTGGCCATCTTCCCTGGAGTTTCTGGGCTGATAAGATATAAACCAGGGATTGCTGAGGCCATTTAATCCCCATGGGAAATGGCTACCTGAGAATGAAGTTCCCTAGAGGAGAGCTCAGTTGAGAGGGAGAGATTACTTTGTTTAAGCTCCTGGATACAGCTGTGCCTGAAGCCAACCTACCCTAGATTTTTCAGTTACGTGAACCAATAAATTATTATTATTTTAATTCTCAAGTCAGTTTGGGTTTGGATTTTTACTTGAAACTGAAATAGTCCTGACCAATTCTTCCTTCCTCTCTCCCTCTTTCCCTCTTTCTTTCTTTCTTTCCTTCCTTCCTTCCTTCTTTTTCTTTCTTTCTTTCTTTCTTCCTTCCTTCCTTCCTTCCTTTCTCTTTCTTTCTTTCTTTCTTTCTTTCTTTCTTTCTTTCTTTCTTTCTTTCTTTCTTTCTT
>NW_021703768.1:164155262-164163767 GCF_005190385.1 Monodon monoceros
CTTTCTTTCTTTCTTTCTTTCTTTCTTTCTTTCTTTCTTTCTTTCTTCCTTTCTTCCTTTCTTTCCTTTCTCCCTCCTTCCCTCCCTCCCTTCTTCCCTTCTATCTCTAATTGAATCATTACCCAATCCTGGCCTAAACCACCACTCTTGCCTCCCACCCCCACCCCCCAATACAGCCAACACAGCCGAGTCAAACTGCACTTTTTACCTTCCCTGAAACAAACCTCCTCCAATCACTGCCTCCCCAGGCTCACCCCTCCTTAATTCAGTGTCTGTGGGACCTGCCAAATGTGGGTGTGAATACCAGCTCTCCCACTAGACAGCTTTGTGCCCTGGGTAAGTGACTTCACCTCTCTGAGCCTCAAGCTCCCCATCTGTAAGACAGGGGCAAACAGCCTGACCACTGTTCCCGGGTCGGCCTCCTTTCTAACCTCTTCTGATGAACTGCTCACCTGAATCTCACTCTTACCTGCCCTCGGCTCACTGCCCTTGAGCTGTGCGCAGAACCTCCAAGTCTATCCCATGGGACCCTGCAGAAGAAGGTCCCAACTCACCCTGACCCCTGGGGTCACCACAGTCACGGCCCAGGACTCTGATGGGACTGCTGACATCACCCCTACTTTACAGATGAGGAAACAGAGTCCTCGGCCCACATATAAACAAGGCAATTTCTCAGAGGGATTAAAGCGTGATAGGCTGGAGAACTCCCAGGAAGGGTGCCTGGGGAGACAGTGGTCAGGGAGGGCTCCCTGGAGGAGAGGACATTTTAGGGCCAGAGCTTCTCAGACACAGCACCATGGGGGGAAAAGTAAGCCAGGTAGGGGGACCTGCAAGGGCAAAGGGCCTGAGGTGGGAAGCAGCGGGTGTATCTAGGGCCCAAGGAGGGGGTCAGGAGAAGAGCAGGGAGATGGGCAGGTCCTGATACTCATGTCACCAGGAGCCCAGGCAGAGGGCTCTTGGGAGGAACAGAGTGGCCCCAGGTGCTGAGTGAGCTCCCGCTGAGCGAGCCACCTCTGGGCCCACCTGGGTCTCCTCTCTGCCCAGAAAGTGGACTCTCTGCCAGCAGACTGGTGGTTTCAGATCCGCATGCTCGCCCCCCGCCCCCACTCTCCCTAGCCCACCACACACCTCCGTGCCGGGAAACTGAGACGATTCCAAGTAGTGGGGGGGGGTCTGGGAGGGGAAATATTTTGGTTCTCAGAAGGCAGGAGAATTGTCTGATTCCCAGCCTACTGGGGTAATTAACCCTTCACAAGGCAGTAATTAAGTCTGTGCCTCTGAAACCGTAATTAGAAGCTCCCGGAGGCTCCGCCCCCTCCCCAAGCTGCAGGCAGTCCCCAAAGCTGAGGCCAGCTGGGACTCGGACAGGGCTCTGTTCTCCTCGCGAGGCGGAGGGAGACCCACGGCCTCCCTCAGGGCGCCCACCCCTCAAAGCAGGGACCCCAGGAACAGTGCTTATGGGACCCGGGCATTTCCCTGCACAGTCCCTTTTGG
This sequence comes from Monodon monoceros, assembly GCF_005190385.1. Classification (NCBI taxonomy): domain Eukaryota; kingdom Metazoa; phylum Chordata; class Mammalia; order Artiodactyla; family Monodontidae; genus Monodon; species Monodon monoceros. Next base: position 164,156,757 of record NW_021703768.1, read on the forward strand.
GGTTTTCCGGCCACACAAGGGGACTTTGCTTTGGGGGGGCATGAAGACAGGGAGATGGGGCTGGGCAGGGGTCTGGGGTGTGGGGCTGGTGACAACGCTTAAGGGTTTTTCTCTCTGGCTGAGGGGAGCTGAAGCAGAGAACCCAGCCTCAAAGGGGGTGAGGACACCAGGGACAGGGGCTGGGCACAGGGAGGATAGGGGCAGTCCTGGGGGCGCTCAGTGAAGACAGGGGATGCCCTCTGGTGGGGGCGCTCACCACAGCCGAGAGGCATTTGACTCAGGAGTCAGACTGGCTGTATGCTTCCCGGGTCCCCCAGGGAGGCAGTCAGGGAGCAAGGAGGAGGCTTTGCCAGCAGAGACAAACCCCTGCCCCAGTGCCCACGTGGCATGGGGCGGCTGGCACACAAGGAGCCCTGGGACATGCAGGTCCACATAGACCCCCTTGTTTTGTTCCTGCCGCAACAATCTAGCCCCTGGCATCCTCCAAGGAGCTTTCTGAGGCCAACTCTAGGTCTCCCCGCCCCTAGGTCAGTCACCGAGTCCCATTTCTCTCCACTTCACGTGCCCTTTGGTGGCACAGTGAAGCCAATATAGTCAGACGCAAAGGCCTGGGAGGGGAGGCAGGACACATGGTCTGGGGCTTTTCTCTGTGGGGAACACTTGCTCCCAAGTCTTCATGGTGGGTGGGGAGGATGGTATCTGTGTGGAACTGAGTGGTGATAGAGGGCTTTTGGTTCAGTCTGAGGTTTATTCTTTTCCTCTCAGGCTTTTAGGAGACAACTCCTCAAGGGGGAGTATAGGGTCAGGTTTGTCTCCAAAAGGGGTCTTGACATCCCACCCGACCTCTCCCTCCACCTCTCAGCCCTGGCCACCCTGACCCTTTCTTGTAACACACCCCAAGCTCCTTTCTGCCCCAGGGCTTTTGCACTTGCTGTGCCCTCCACAGGACGCCTTGCCCTAGTCTTGGTATGGCCGGGGACTTATCCCTCTCAGACCTCAGTGCAAATATTGCCTCCTCGGAGAGCCCTCTCTACTCCCCTCATCCAGAGCAGGCTCCCTGTCCTGTTACATCCCTCTGTTTACTTTCCCCTTCAGAACACTTATCTCAACCAGCAATGGCCTCCTTGGTTGTTGTCCCTTTCCTCGTCTGTCTTCCCCCCAGACTATAGGCTCCAGAATACCAGGGAGTTTTACCTACTATGTTCCTTCTGTGTTCTCTGAACCCAGAAGAGAGCCCGGTACAAAGCAGGTGTTCAGTAACTAGTGATGGTGGAGGGGAATGCACGGGGGACAAGATTACAACGTGGAAACAGCGGCTGGGAAAAGCGGAACGTGGAGGAGAATTTTGTAGGAGGGGAAGTCGCATCCAAAATTGCTGAGCAACCCTCCCCACCCCCTCCGTGGCTGTCCTGGGTGAGGAGAGATGGGAGGGGCGACTCACTTTCCGGGGAGTCACATGCACCTCCCTCCGGTGGCCCACAGGTGGCGCTCGCTCCGCGTGCTTTTAGCTGCGGGAAGCAGAGGTGGGAAAACCCGAGCGTTTGTTTGGTGGCTGGGGAGGCACCTGCAGCTACCCCTCCCCTGTCCTCCACCTGGGGTCAGCCCCTGGCCCCAATCTGGATGCCTCCTCGGGTCTCAACCTCTGGGGCTCTGAGAGGCACGGGGATGGTGGGCTGGGGGTGGAAGGAGCTGAGGGCTCCGCCCCTCCGCCCCTCTGCCCTACAGTTTGCTCCCATTCCACACAAAACTAGTAAAGCAGCCCCATGCCTGGGAGAGGGGGGCGTGGGGGAAAAAGTGCTTACTATGCGCATGTCCTGTCTTAACCCTTTATGGGCTAGAGCTGGGCACAGTGCTTGGCCTCGGTGGGCCCTCAGAGCATACTTGTGGAATCGTGAATGGGGGAATCCCCATTTTACAGATGGGGAAACTGAGGCTCCGGGAGGCCCAGATTCACAGAGCCCAAAAATAGTGAGGCTGAGGTTGGAGCCATAGGTGTGTCCAACTCCAGGGTCAAAAGGTTTAAAAACAGCACCATTAAAAAATGGATTTCTTAGTTACCCCAAGTGATGTAGGAATCCATTTGGAAAGTCAAAGTCTTCCCTGACCCTCCTCACCTCAGACCCCAGACGGTGGTGGGGAGGGTTCCCGTCCACCCTGCTTTCTCTGTCTTCACAGGTGTCTGCATATACCACTGGGGGCTCCTGGATTTCTAGCTGGGTCACTGGGCATAAACTCCTCTCTCTGGGCCTCAGTTTCCTCATCTGTAAAATGGGCTTAACAGTCACTGAACTATCTCCCCAGATGGCTGTGAGGATCCAATGGGTTATTCCCATGAAAAGCTCTTAGAACAGAGCTTGGCACACAGGCTACTCCCAGATTGTGAAGGTCCCTTCTGGCAGTCCACATATCCTGGTGGGAAACACACCGTTCTTGAACGTTCCTGCTCTTTCCCTAGTATGAGGGCCTGGTGCGTAGTGCATCTCTGTGGTCTGAGGCCTGTGAACCCCACTGCATGTCTGTGATGTATGTGCAGCTCTTTCTACATGGGGGTCAGTTTGGGTGCCAGGGTGTACGAGAAAGTTGGGTTCCTGTAGACCAGAATTTCTCAACCTCAGCACTCTTGACATTTGAGGCCAGATCATTCTTTGCTGTGGGGTCTGTCCCATGCACCGTAGGGTGTTGAGCGGCCTCACTTGCCTTGACCCACTAGACACCAGTAGCACATACTTAATTGTGACAACCAAAAATGTCTGCAGACCTTGCCAAACATCACCTGAGGGGCAAAATCACCCCCACTGAGACCTGCAGCTCTTTTGATAGGTACACACACGGTCACGGTGGGTGTACACTTGTACATTTGTGCTTCTCTGTGGGTGCCTTGGTTTGGCTTTCTCCAGAAGCAGACCATGACACAAGGGTGGAGGGCACATGGTTTGTTTGGGAGATAAGATAGATGTTTGTGTTTTCCCCCAATTCTTTTTGTTTGTTTGCTTCCGGCAGCGCGGCTTGTGGGAATCTTAGTTCCCTGACCAGGGATTGAACCCCGGGCCCTCGGCAGTGAAAGTGAGGAGTCCTAACTGCTGCACCACCAGGGGATTCCCTTTCCCCCAATTCTTATGTTGAAATCCTAACCCTCAAAGTGGTGGTGTTAGGAGGTGATGCCTTTGGGAGGTGATTAGGTCATGAGGGTGGAGCCCTCGTGAATGAGGTCAGCGCCTTATAAAGTGGACCCCAGAGAGATCCCTCACCGTTTTTTGGCAATGTGAGGACACAGCGCAAAGGTGGCCTTCTATAAACCTAGAAGAGAGCCTTCACCGGAACCTCACCATGATCTCGGACTTCCAGTCTCCAAAACTGTGAGAAAGAAATTTCTGGTGTTACAAGACACCCAGTAACTTGAGGGTAGGTATACGGGGAGAAGGCAGGGGAGACAGGGCTTGCAGACGCTCCAGGGGCCTCTGGGAGACCATTGGCCCATGCAGCTGCCGGGAGAGGAAGCAGAGGTATTTATCCACCAAGTCCCTTCCACCTTGGACTAAGGAATGCTTGCCGGGGGCATTCATTCCCTCATGTCTGGCTCCTGGCCAGGGGCACTGCAGTGGCCAGGGGCCCGGATGTGGTCCAGGCTTGGCAGCATCCATGTAGGGGTCGGGTTGGGGGTGTGCGGTGGGAGGTGGGTTTCTTTACCTTCCGTGTGGTCGTTCCTGGGGGTCTCTGGGCTGTCTGAGCCAGGTTGTTCCAGCCCACCGGAATTCTGCAGCCGGCTGTGTGTATATCTGGTGTGCCAGTGTGTGTTTATCTGCCGTGCTTGTGTTTGAGTCTGTATTTATCTGGCGGCGAGTGTGCGTGTCTTTGTTTTCCCTTCTGCTCCGTCTCGTGGGGGGGAAACTTCTGTTTTTAATCAGGGGCCAGGGAACTGTCTCGTCACTACATCAACGACGGCGACATTAATTCAAGGCCGATGAGAAATGATCTTTCAGAGTCTTCTGTGAAGTCGGGCCCTGCCCTGGGAACCTTCCAAAGGGAGGAGCAGCAAAGGGGGTACCCTGCCTGCTCATTGTATGCGGAAGAGGGAAACTAAGCCAAGTGGCTGCAGAAGTCCCCTCCCGTAGGCAGCCAGGGAAGGGGAGTTTGAGTGCAAAGCATTTTACATGCATAAAAGCTTGACGAGTCTCCTCGCACGTAGAAGAAAAAAAATTATTGGCCCATTTACAGATGAGGAAACTGAAGCTCAGGGGTGGGACCCAGAGCTCATGTGAAGCCAGGAGCTGCTGGATCTCCAAGGCTTGTCTCCTTGTTCTTTCAAGTGGCAAACCACTTTTGAAGGTGTCCATTGCTGCTTGGTCCTCACCTGTGCCTCCGTTTTCCCACTGGTCAGCTGGTTACCGTGAGCCCTTCCCTGCTCGCCAGCCGTGGCAGTCTGAATAATCCCTGTTGCTTGGCAGGGTACCAGCTTTCTCACGCCTTCCTTCCTTGGAGGCTCCAGGCCCAGGGGCCTGGCTGGCTCTGTGAACACAGATATTAATTAGCATTAATTAATTACCCCCTGCGAGGTGAGGGTGGTGCCTGTGGATCCCCAAGCTCTGAGAGACCTAGAGGCTGACTTGGGTCCCTGGTGTGTGGTGCTCAGAGCCTGGGATGGGAAAGGGCTTCCAGTCCCAAGATGCTCCAAGAGCAGGACCCACAGATGGCACCACTGGTTGGCCTCTGTCAGTCGGGGCTGCTCCCCAGCCCAAAGTTGGGAGGCCAAGACCCAGGCCCTGTGACTTTCTGTAACCGCCTTTGGGCTGGAGGGGACCCTCACTCCATTTACCAGGTGGTGGAGCCTGTGGTCCCCCTAAAGTTCACATGTTCGGCTCACATCCCCGCTCTGACTCCCGCTGTGTGACCTTAAGCAAGTCACTTTCTCTCTCCTTGCCTCATTTTCTCATCTATGACATGAGAGTAATTTCTGCCTCGCAGGGTTGTTGGAAAAAATAAACGACCGCATGTATTTCATGGAAGGTACACACTGTCACCAGGGAAATCAGTAATCAGTAGCCACAGTGGTGACAAAAGGCCGCTTGGACCAGCTCTGTCACTTACCAGCTGAGTGAGATAGGGATTCGATGTACCTGGGGATCAGTCTCCCTATCTGTAAAATGGGGGCTAACACCATAGAGGCTTCATGGGGTTGCTGCAAAAATTATATAAAATGATGCCCTTAAAAGGTTTAAGACAGTGCTGAACATGTTCTAAGTGCGTGATGAATATTGGCTAAATCAAGGGGGAAAAGAAATAGCTGTGATTGGGCTAAAGCTTGGAGGCGTGGGTGTCAGGAGGAGAATGTTAATCCCCCAATAAAGGCTGACTGTGATCAACAGACTGTGATCACATAAAGGGAATCAGACCACACTTAGGGCTGATCCCTCGGCACTATTATGTGTCTCTTCAAAAGATATACATAAGTCCCAACCCCCAGTACCTGTGAATATGACCTTATTTGGAAATGGGGTCTTTGTAGATGACATGAGTTAAAATGAGGTCATACTGGGTCAGGGTGGGCCTTAAGTCCGATAGGACTGGTATCCAATTAGAAAAAGAGGTAACACATAAAGACACAAACACAGAGAGGCCATGGCAGACTGAGGCAGAGATTGGAGTGATGCAGCCACAAGCCAAGGATTGCTGGGAGCCACCAGAGGCTGGGAGACATGGACCACTTCTCCCCTCAGAGCCTCCAGAAGGAGCCAACCCTGCCCACACCTTGATTTTGGATGTCTAGCCTCCAGAACCATGGAAGAAGAAATTCTTATTTTTTTCAGCCACCTACCTGGCAGTACGTTGTTTTGTCAGCCCCAGGAAACTCATAAGGCATCCAGCTCCTTTTTTTGCAGTTTTGTAGTATTCCACAGTACCGTAGCTCATTTTTCCATCCTTTACTGATGGGCACATAGATTATTTCTTGTTTGCATGGTCACAAACAACCTGCCCAAAACATGCTGGCTCCACCTCCATACTCGAGACCAGTGACTCCTGGCCACCCAGAAAGCAAATGATTTGTGCACTTCACATTTTAATGCATACTGTCAAGCTGCTCCCCTAAAGTGCTGGGCAGTTTACCTCCATTCCAAATGGGAGCGCCCAGAGAGTTTATTGCAGTGAAAATGCCGAGTCCTATCCACTGGACCGCCAGGGAACTCCCCAGAGAGTTTATTTTAAACCTGGGTCAGAGCTGCCCAGTGATGCTGTGTTCTAGTTAAAATGGAGTTTCTGTTTCAGAGAGAGCTGCAGAAGGTTTCTTAACACATCCCCTGGGTGCTGAGTACTGAAGTGACTCTCTCAGAGATCTGGTTTCCCCGGACCCCAAGGAGGTTGGGAGATCCAGGATGTGGTTGATCTGGGAGGTGACCCCAGGAAGCAAGGATGGGGGGAGAGGGGGAGTAAGGGAGGGAAGGCGTTGGATGAAAGTGTGTTCATGAATGAATCTACACTGCGGACAACTGTGACTCAGTCTTGCTGGGGAAATGCTGAGACACCAAGTAGAACACACCCTTCAGAGTTTTCCCACCAGGGGCAAGGGAGCTGGGGTATTAATCCCTCTCCTTTCCCCAGTCATTGGGCAAGGGCTGCTCCAGCAGTGTGTTTGCTCTCCACAACTTTCTGCCCGCCCTGGGAATGAACCAGCAGCCAGAGGCTGGCTGTTGGAAGCTGTAGGGTCAGTGTGCCCAGGAGTGGAGTCCCTTGGGGATACAAGTGGGTGCTGACATTCTGGGGGAGCAGAGATAAACAATAAACAGAATAAGTAAATCACAGGGCATGTTCAGAGGGATAAGTGTTGGAGAAAAAAGGGCAATGAGAGCAGGGCAAAACTAAGGCAATGATGCTGTGGGTGAAGGTTCCTAACACCAAGCTTGGCATCCCGTAGGCGACTAATAAATGTTCTGTGCTTCTGTGTAGTCCGAGGAGAGATGAAGAGAGAGGGGAGAGAGAGAGAGAGAGAGAGAGAGAGAGAGAGAGAGAGAGAGAGAG
>NW_021703768.1:164163777-164277355 GCF_005190385.1 Monodon monoceros
GAGAGAGAGAGAGAGAGAGAGAGAGAGAGAGAGAGAGAGAGAGAGAGAGAGACAAGCTGGTGTGGAAGAGGCACCTGAGCGGGGTGGGAAAGGAGGGAGGGAGAGGCTGGTAATGATGTGAAAAGTAATCGGCCCTTCTCTCTGGGAGGCGGTGAAGCTCTAATTAGAATGAAAATGTGGTTTAATGAGGGTGAGAACGGTAATTGTGCTGGGCAGCCTGCAGTCCCCACGGTGCCACTTTCCCAGGGGGCCCCTTCTGGGCTTCTGAAGACGGGGACGTGGATGAGGGGGACTAGGGGCTGGGGAGGGGTGTAGTTGGGACCTCAATGTTCCCCAAGAGAGTCCTCCAGGTGACAGTGGGTAAAGATGCTGTGCAGAGCCCCACCTGCCCCCGGGGCTGGTTCCAGGTGCCCCGGGGCCCTGCTTTTCCAGCCTGCAACTTATCCTCAATGATAATACAGTGGAACCGCAACAGTGATATTGTTTATTGAAGACCTACTATGTGCCAGGCACCGTTCCAAGCCCTTTACAGATGCCAACTCACGGAATCCTTAAAATTATCTCCATTCTACAGGTGATAAAACTGAGGCACAGAGAAACCATGGGCCCTGATAGGAATATATTAAAGAGTAGGTTAGAAAGGTAGGTTTAAGTAGCCAGGGGCCTCCTTCTTTCCTTAACCAGGTGGTTGCTGGGGACACCAAGTGGTTGCCAGCCATCAAGGTCAAGGGACCCTTCCTGCTTGCCTCCCCCTTGTACAGTTTCCTTGACTATATTTGAGGGGCAACCATTTCTCTGTATCTGCTACTTCCACTCCATTAGAGGAGATGGGCATGGCCGAATGGGGAGATTTTGTACACAGTGGGCATGGTTTGGTGGGGAGGTGGGTGTGGCTGGATTTACCGATCTCTCTGAACCTGGAAGGAGCAGAAGCTGAGGCATTGCATTGGGCTGCAGAACTGGGACAAAAAGCTGGGGGTCCTGACTTTCTTGCCGTGGAAAGCTAAGGGGTTTTTCAAATGTTGGTCTGAATAAGACTGAGGTTTATAAGACCTCACAGTCCCCACTTTTGCTTCTGGAGACACCACCAATAAAGTGCAGCCTGTTGTGTGGTTTTGTCAGAACAGAAACATTCATCAAGGCCAGAAGTGCAATAAAAACAGAATTGTCTGGCCTTTCAAAGTGGTCTCAGGTCAAGGGAGGTTCAATTGTTGACCACATATATGGCAGACAAAGCATTAAGAACCTTAACATATAAAGAGCACTTATGATTCAATAAGAAAAAGACAAACATCCCAAGTGTGAAACTGGCACAGGGCTTACAAAGGAATGATAAAAATTCAACAAACCTCTGTAAAGATGTGCCATCTGATCATTCATCAGCTAAAGAATCCCTTTTACTTGTCAAGCTTACCAGCACGTGTGAAATTTTGAGTATACACACCCATGCACTCTCATGGAAGTGTAAAGTAATACACTGGAGGGCAGTACAGATATTTGTATTAAACATTTAAGTGTGTAAACTCTCTGGCCCAGGAAGTCCATTTCTAGGAATACGCAAAGATCTATAAAGAGTAATGCAGGGTGGTTAAGGGCTCCAGAGTCAGACAGCCATGGTTCAAATCCTGGCTCCACCACCTGTAAGCTGTGTGACCTCAGGCAAATGATTTGATGTCACGGAGCCTCCATTTTCTCACCTGTGCAATGGGCTTATCATGAGGACTCCATGAGGTAATGTGTGTGAAATTCAGAGTCTCTTTGCCAAACACATAACAGGTGCTTGATACTATTATCATCATTGTGAAAACCTTTAAGGAAAGCTGGGAAACAATGGAAGCGTCTGTGCCTAGCAGGTTGCCCAAATACATAGTAGAAAATGAAAATGATCAAACCTATATTCATTAACACCATGAGACCTCTGCGATATATTCATTGAAAAAGAAAAAGAAAACAGGTTTCAAACGTCGTATATAGCCACAGATTTCAAGCAATCTGATCAAGAATCAGGGAATTAATTTTTCACATTGCAATGTAGTCTACCCAGATTCAGAACTGAAACAAAAGTTTTATGAAGTGATATTTATCTTTCCTCTGTGCAGTGGGTTCTGATATTTTCTATTCTCTTTTGTTCCATTTGAAAGGAGGTCTTTCTCATAAGTACAATGTTTTTGTCTTCAAGGTTCTGGTTGATGTCACCAGACCCCCAGTAAAAGGCAGGGTCTACATAGTGACTGGAGAAAGAATGGGAGCGACAGAAGAAAGCGATGGCTCCAATGCACTGGTTGGATTTCACCCCCACTATTGGGTTGCAGTATATATGTGTGACCACATGTGTACCTGTGTGTTCATGTATGCACGTGTGCATGTATGTGCATATGTGTGGATGTGCGTGTGTGTGTGTGTGTGTGTGTGTGTGTGTGTGTGTGTGTGCTGGGGCTGGGATGAAGGTGAGACAAGTGAGGCAGTAACCTCAGGTGCAAAATTTGAGGGGATGTCAAAAAACTCGGTCATCAAGATAAATATTTTAATGCAATATATATATATATATACATTTAGTTGAAGCATAGTTAACTTACGATATATTAGTTTCAGATGTACAACATAAAGATTTGATATTCTTATAGATTATATTCCATCTAATGTGATATTTAAATAAATCAAAATAATAAAAAATTCCATATGAACAAAGCACCACATTTTATTTTTTTAAAGCACTACATTTTTTCTTCTTTATATTTCATTTTTTTATTGAAGCATAGTTGATTTACAATATTGTGTTAGTTTCAGGTGTAGAGCGAAGTGATTCAGTTGTGTGTGTATATATATATATATATATATATATATATTCTTTTTTTAAAAATTATTTTCCATTATAGGTTACTACAAGGTATTGAATATCGTTCCCCGAAAGCACCACATTATAATACAGTCAGGACCTGACCCTGATTTCCAGACTCAGACTCAGTCACTTGACCCTGATCCTGGCCCTGTGTACCTGCATGTGTTTGCACATGTGTGTTTGCACACACATGTGCACGCATACATGGGTCTCCCTGGGTGTGAACACACACGTGTTTGCATGCTTTTGTGCACTTCTGTGTGTGGTGTATATGAATGAGAGCAAGCATGTGTGCATATGTAGGCATTTGTAGGCATGCATGCATGCATGTGTGCACACCCATGTGTGCAAGTGCACACCTGCTTGTACAGAGAAACATCCAGGAAGATACCCTCAGAGTGTTAACCATACTTCCTTCCAGGAGGTGAGAATACAGGTATTGTCCTCTTTCTACTTGCCTGGATTTTCTCCCCCTGGTATGTATCATCTTACAACCAGAATGAAAACAAGAAAGTCGTTTTCACTATGGAAAGAAGGCCATAGGGCAGAGGCTCCTCCCTCAGGAAAGTCTCCCGGGGAAGGATGGGGCGGAGAGATCCCTGAATTTACTGACCATCAATAACTGTCAATGGTTACTAAGCATTTCAGCCTGACCAGGACCTGTACCAAATGTTCTTCATCCAGGGCTGTATCCATGGCAGGTGGATGGTGCTGAACAACATTTGTTGAGTGAATGAGTGAATAAATTAATGACTCTATCATCAAACCCCAGGACCCAGGACCACTTTGCCTTTTCCTCTGCCCGGAATGCCCTTATTCAGACGTCAATTAATGTTACGTCCTCCGAGAAGCCCTCTCTACACCAATCCATCAGCCCATTTAAATTTTCTGAATAGCATGTTTCTTGTTTTTATCACTCATCTCCCTGCTGAGCACAGACCTCACCTCTTTTATTCACCACTGTAAACCCAGCCCTCGCACTCAGTACCTGGCACACCGTAGGTTCTCAATAAATATTTGCTGACACACCCCTTCCCATTACAAATGAGGAAATTGAAGCTCAGAGGTTCAAAGTCACCTGTTCAAGGCCACTGAATTTTTTAGGTGGTGGGACTAGAGTTTGAACCCTTGTCCTTCTGAGGCCAGAGCCTGTGCCATCAACCAGGACACTGCCGTCTCCCCCAGATGATACCAGGTACTGTGCCTGATGCTCCAACCTGGGTCCCTGAGGCCGCTTGCAAGCGGACCAGCTGCTAGGAGAGGCCCTGGGGATGATGGAAACAGTAGCTTTGGTTTATTGAGCACCTATTCTGTGCCACTGAGAGGGGCTCAGAGAGGTTGTGCCATGTGTTGGGGGCCCACAGCTGATCCATGGGACATGGCCTACGTCATGGGTTGGATTGTGCTCCCAAAAAGACATGCCCAAGTCCTGTCCTCTGGGCCATGTGAATGCAGCCTTATTTGGAAATTGGGTCTTGGGAATTCCCTGGCGGTCCAGTGGTTAGGACTCTGTGCTCTCAATGCCGAAGGCCCAGGTTCAATCCCTGGCTGGGGAACTAATATCCCACAGGCCGCACAGTGCGACCCCCCCCAAAATTCTTTTAAAAAGGAAATAGGGGGCTTCCCTGGTGGTGCAGTGGTTGAGAGTCCGCCTGCCGATGCAGGGGACACGGGTTCGTGCCCCGGTCCGGGAAGATCCCACATGCCGCGGAGCGGCTGGGCCCGTGAGCCATGGCCGCTGAGCCTGCGCGTCCGGAGCCTGTGCTCCACAACGGGAGAGGCCACAACAGTGAGAGGCCTGCGTACCGCCAAAAAAAAAAAAAAAAAAGGAAATAGGGTCTTTGCAGATGTCATTAAGTTAAGGGGCGCAAGATCAGAGCATCCTTGATTATATAGGTGGGCCCCAAGTCCACTGACAAGTGTCCTTATAAGAGACAGAAGAGAGAGAAGACACAAGAAGAAAATAAGGCCATGTGATGATGGAGGCAAAAATTGGAATGATGCCGCCACAAGCCAAGGAACAAATGGAGCCTCCAGAAGCTGGAAGAAGCAAGGAAGGATCCTCCCCTAGAGCCTCTGGAGGGAGTACAGCCCTGCCCACACCTTGATTTCAGGTTTCTGGCCTCTAGAACTAGGAGAGAACAAACTCCTGTTGTTTGTGTTCACCCAGTTTGTGGTCCTTTGTCACAGCAGCCACAGGAAACAAATACAGACTATTTTTCCATATTTTAGCATAAATGTTGTCAAATGTACAGACAAACTGAAAGAATTGTCCATTGAATACTCATTCATACACCCACAGCTGAGAGTCTACAATGGACATTTTGCTCTGTTACTGTCTGTCCATCTATCCATCTATCTACCCACATCTTTATTTTTTTCTTTTCCATTATAGTTTATTACAGGATATTGAATATAGTTCCCTGTGCTATATAATAGGACCATGTTGTTGATCTAATTTATTTATAGTAGTTTGTATCTGCTAATCCCAAATGTCTAATTTATCTCTCCTCCACCCCTTTCCCCTTTGGTAACTGTAAGTTTGCAAGTTTTCTATGTCTGTGCCTCTGTTTCTGTTTCATAAATAATTTCATTTGTGTCATGATTTAGATTCCACACGTAAGTGATATCATGTGGTCTTTGTCTTTCTCTTTCTGACTTACTTCAACCACCTTTTAAAAAATTTTTTCTAATTAAGAATTTATTTTTTAGAGCAATTTTAGGTTCACAGCAAAATAGTGGGGAAGGTACAGAGATTTTTCATATACTTCCTGCCCCGACATGTGCATAACCACACCCACTATCAACATCCCCGCCACCGTGGTACATTTGTTGCAATCGATGAACCTCCATCATTACTCAGTTTACAATAGGGTTCACTTTTGGTGTTGTGTATTCTACAGGTTTGGAGAAATGTATAATAACATGAATCCACCATTATAGTCTCATACAGAGTAGTTTCACTGCCCTAAAAATCCTCTGTTCTCTACCCACCATCATCCTTCCCTCCCCCCACCAACCTCCGATCTTTTACTGTGTCCATAGTTTTGCACCTTCCAGAATGCCGTATAGTTGGAATCATACTTTTTGTAGCCTTCTCAGATTGTCTTCTTTTACTTAGTAATATGCATTTAAATTTTCTTTGTGTCTCTTCCTGGCCCGATAACTCATTTCTTTTTAGTGTTGAATAATATTTCATGGGTACGGATGCACCACAGTTTATTTATCCATCCACCTACTGAAGTATAATCCACCTCACTTTTTAGTGCATTTCAAGGTATGACCCTACCTCCTTCCCATTTATGTTAACACAGCAGCCAGGTCGATCTTGTAACAGTCAGATCAATCTTCTGTCCTGCTTAAAACCTTCCTGGGGTCCCCGTCTCACTTGAGTGAAACCTGAATGACTCACTGCGCCCTCAGGGCTTGCTTATCCCTTTCACCTGTCCCCCCGCCATCCTCCCAACCTACGTCGGCCCACATGGTCACCACCGGCCACGTGTGCTTCCTGAGCCCTTGAAAATGACCAGTCCAACCTCAGTGTCCATCAACAGATGAATGGAGAAAGATGTGGTATATTCATATACACAATGGAACACTACTCAGCCATAAAAAAGAATGAAATTTTGCTCTTTGCAACAACATGGATGGACTTGGAGAGTATTATGCTAAGTGAAATAAGTCAGAGAATGACAAATACTATATGATATCGCTTATATATAGAATCTAAAAAATACAACAAACTAGTGCACATAACAAAAAAAGAAACAGACTCACAGGTATAGAGAACAAACTAGTGATTATCAGTGGAGAGAGGGAAGGGGGAGGGGCAATATAGGGGTAGGGGACTACTATGTATAAAATAAGCCACAAGAATATATTGTAGGGCTTCCCTGGTGGCGCAGTGGTTGAGAGTCCACCTGCTGATTCAGGGGACACAGGTTCGTGTCCCGGTCCGGGAAGATCCCACATGCCGCGGAGCGGCTGGGCCCGTGAGCCATGGCCGCTGAGCCTGCGCGTCCGGAGCCTGCGCCCCGCAACGGGAGAGGCCACAACAGTGAGAGGCCAGCGTACAGCAAAAAAAAAAAAAAAAAAAAAGAATATATTGTACAACACAGAGAGCATAGCCAATATTTTATAATAACTATACATGGAGCATAACCTTTAAAAATTGAGAATCACTATATTGTACACCTGTAACTTATTGTACTTCAACCATACTTCAATTTAAAAAAATGGCCAGTCCATGGGAATACCCTGGCGGTCCAGTGGTTAGGACTCCACACTTTCACTGCTGGGGCGGGGTTCAATCCCTGGTGGGGGAACTAGGATCCCGCATGCCAGCTGGAAAAAAGACCAGTCGAAATTGAGGTATGCTCTAATAAAAATGTACAGGATTTCAAAGACTTAGTACTGAGAAAAGAACGTAAAATATCTCATAAATACATTTTAAAATATTGATTATGTGTTGAAAGGATATTTTGGCTATACTGGGTTAAATAGAATATATGATTACAATTAATTGCATCTATTTCTTTTCGACTTTTTAAAATGTGGCTACTGGAAATTGAAAATTACCTATGTGTCCTCATTTGTGGCTTCATCATATGTTTGTCGCTGCTGGTCTAAGATGTCGGCTCCAGGAGAGGTGGGGGGTTGTTTTGTTTTTTAGGCGTCTTAGACACTCAGTAAATACTTGTTGAATGAATGAATGAACTAACGAACGCGAGCCTGAATGACATCAAAGATGTGGCTCTAAGTTAAGATTTATGGTCTGCTCCAACATTAAGGCCTCAGCTCCCATCTTTCACGGAGCCACCTGGGCTCCCCGTGCCTCTTGTGTGGGGTAGAGGGGCTGGCAGTGGGCTCAGGCAGGCCCATCACGGTGCAGCCCCCAGGGGCGGCTGCCTGGGTGCCTCGCTCCAGTCCCCGGATGAGATCAAGTCTCAGAGTCTGGGACTTCTGGGGACAGAGAAGGAGGGACACGTGGGGAGGGGACCAGAGTCAGATGTGGGTCTGCAGAGCAGGCTCCACCCGGCCCGGGTCCCCTCCCGGGGACTGGGCTGGCGGGAAGGGGCTGGGCTGCCCGGCAGGCGGGACGGGGACGGAGCCGGGGTGTCTGCTATCGACCGCCTGGGTCGCTGCAGGGAAGGTTTTAGACCCGCCAGCGAGTCCCGCCCAGGGGCGGAGGTCTGGGCTTCCCCCTCCCCTAAAGTGGGGAGGCCACGGGGCTCCCTCTCACCTCCACAACCTGCCCACCTGCAAGGTTTGCAGGCTTTGCCTCAGAACTGAGTACGAAATCCGATTTGCTTCTCACCCCATTGTTACCACGCCGGGTTTGGAATCATTTTCCCTGGCCCTCTTATTGAGAGATCATTCACATCCTTTAAGGTGAGATGCCTGCGTGCATTGCAGGTGCCTCTGGGCCCTGGGCGGCCACACCATCAGACTATGGAACATTCCCATCTAGAAGGTCCCAGAAGTTTCCCATCTGCCTCATCCCCAACCCTAATCACTATTCTGATTTCTGTCGACATGGGTTACTTTAGCTTTTTTGGAGAATGTCATACAAATAGAAGTTCACACAGGGTGGCCTCTTTTGTCTGGCTGCTTCTCCTCGGCAGCTAGCATTCTGAGATCTCTATCCAGTTCCCTTATTAGCAGTTTGTTCCTTTTTCTTGCAGCAGAGTATCCCATGGTATGAACGGACCTCAATTTGTTTATCCATTCTCTCATCCTAGACATTTGGGTTTTTTCCAGTTTTTCGGCAATAACAAATAAAGCTGCTATGAACATTTGTCAGCAGATCTTTGCACCGACATATGTTTTCATTTCTCTTGGGTAAATACCTATGAATTGAATTGCTGGGCTGTATGGTGAGTGTGTAACTTCATAACAAACAAACCAACCTGGCAGACTCTTTTTGCACACCTGCAGTGGATGAGAATTCCAGTTCCTCCACGTCCCGTCAACACTTGTTATCAGCAGCCCCTAATTTTGGCCAACATGCTGATATCTTGTAGTCTGGACCGTTGTAGTCACCTCTGCCTCGAACACCTGCTTCCGCCCTGGCTCCCCCACTGTTTGTTCACACTTCAGAAATCTGATACATGGTTTGTCGTTAATATTTCCCTTTTTATTATAGAAAAATTTCGTGCATGTGCTAAAGCAGACAGAAGAGTATGCAGAGCCCATAGGGTCCTGTCACCCGACTTTTACGATAACCCACATTTTGCCCATCTTCTTTCATCTCTTACCTCCCAACGTGTTTTTTCAGGGAGTATTTTATAATCTTTTTTTATTGAAGTATAGTTGATTTACAATGTTGTGTTAATTTCTGCTGTACAGCAAAGTGATTCAGTTATACATATATATACACATTCTTTTTCATATTCTTTTCTATTATGGTTTATCACAGGATATTGCCTATAGTTCCCTGTGCTATACAGTAGGACCTTGTTGTTTATCCATTCTCTATATACAAGTTTGAATCTGCTAATTAAGGGAGTATTTTAAAGCAAAACCCGAGTACCATATTACTTCCGCTAGCATCATAGGAATCTTCTCAAACCATAAATTAGATGACGCATGCCTTGCCTAGGAATTGGCCGGTGGGTGCTCATTGCTCTTAGAAAAAATTTTGGATTTCTTCCCATGGCCCTCAGGATGGCTGCTGGTCTCTCTGCCCTCGTGCTCTACCCTTTCCCCTTACTTAATCCCTGCTCCAGGCATATTGTCCTTGTTTTCCCAACCACAGTCCAAGCTCGTTCCTGTCTCAGGGCCTTTGCACATGTTGTTCCTTCTGCCTCAAATGCTCTTCCCCCAGGTATCTGCACGGTTCCTGTGGTAGGCAGCACCTAAGATGGTCTCCAATGGTCCCTGCTTCTTGGTCTTCAGGCACCTGTGTAATTTTCTTATCTTGCGTGGGGGCTGAACCGCTCACTTCTAACCAGTAGGACATGGCAAAGGTGATGGGGTGTCACTTCCAAGATTAGGTTATAAGACTGTGACTTCTGTCCTGCTGGACTCTCCCTCTTGCCAGCACTCTTGTCTCTCGTCCTGATGAAGCCAGTGGCCTTGCGGTAAGCCATCCTATGGAAAGTGGCAAAGAACGGAGAGTAGCCTTCAGCCAACAGCCGGTGGGGAAATGAATTCTGTCTTCAGCCTTGTGTGTGATTCTCCCAAGTTGAGCCTTGAGATGACCATATAGCCCCAGTGGATGCCCTGAGTGCAGCCTCATGAGTTACAGGACCAGCTAAGTGGCACCCAGATTCCAGACCCCCAAATCATCACAAGATCATCCATGTTGTTGTTTAGAGCCACTAGGTTTTGGGGTAATTTTTTATGCAGGACTACATAAAAAATATAACTCTTTCACCTCCCTCACCTCTTTGCTCAAAAGTCAACTTCTCCATGAGATCTTCCCTGGCCACCCAATTAAAATTGTAACCCATTCCCAGAACTCCCATTCGTCTTCTCTGCTTTACCTTCCTCCTAGAACTTATCAACTTCTATATTATTTAACTAATTCATTGTCTCCCTCTTTGTTGGAACATTGCCTCAGGGAGGACGGGGGCCTCTGTTTTGTTCATTGCTGCATCCCCAGTCTTAGGACACTGCTGGGTACATAGTAGGTCTCGCTGGATCTAAAGACACACCTACCATTGACCTAGCAACCCCACTTCTTGGGTGTACACACAAAAGAATTGAAGGCAGGGTCTCAAAGAGATATCTGTGCACCCATGTTCATAGCAGCATTATTCACAGTAGCTAAAACATGGAAGTAAACCAAGTGTCCATCCATCGATGAATGGATTACCAAAATGTGGTATATTCATACAATGGAATATTATTCAGCTTTAAAAAGGAAGGAAATTTTGCAATATGCTACAACACGGATGAAACTTGAGGACAGTATGCTCAGTGAAATAATCCAGCCACACAAAGACAAATACTGTATGATTCCACTTATGTGAGGTTCTTAGATTAGTCAAAATCGTAAAGACAGAAAGTAGAATGGTGGTTGCCAAGGATTGGGGGAGGGGGGAGGGGGAGTTATTATTTAATGGAACAGTTTCGGATTTACAAGATAAAAAGAGTTCTGGGGATGGATGGTGGTGTTGGTTGTACAACAAAGTGAAGGTACTTAATACCACTGAACTGTAAGCTTAAAAACGGTTACAATTAAAAAACGGTAAATGTACCGTTATATGTATTTTAACACACATACACACAAAGATACACTTATTGTACCATCCTGTCCCCCTGGGGGTGGGGCTTGGTTACCAGCTTCAAGTTTAATAGTCAGAGGTCGTGGGTTGGGTTCCTGGGTGTCCCCCCTCCCTCTGTTGAGTTGAGCAGTATGTGTATCATTCCTGCCTCCCATCAGGTCTACTTGACTTTCACATCTTCCCAGCTTCTCAGGAATTTTTCAGGGATGGGAAATCCCCTTCCTGCCCAAATATGGAAGCAGAAAGCATTCTTCTGTCTACGGAGCTGGAGGCCTTGGCTTTGACTCCACCCTTTGTCCCTTCTGCAGCTGCCTCTGGCTAGCCTTGATGGGCAGAGGGGTCTGGGAACCCATGTGTGTGTGTGTAGGGGGGGTCATCCGCTCTGGGGACACTGTCCTGCATGAATCACATTTTGGAGGGGCCTCTCACAGCCATCCCCCCATGCCCCATCCATGGATGTATCAGCCACTGCAGGGCCCAGCAGGTCCACTCAGCCCTCCTGCCCTTTATCAACAGCCTACATTCACAAAGCAGTTGCGTGCCCAGCACCATATATCCCTGGAAGCTCGCAGTTTGTCTCCATACTGGATGCCCTTCCATTTGCCTTCTTATGGACTGAATTGTGTCCCCCCTCAAATTCATATGTTGAAGCCCTACCCCCTAATATGACTGTATGTGGAGACAGGGCCTTTAAGGAGGTAATTAAGGTTAAATAAGGGAGTTCCCCGGTTGTCTAGTGGTTAGGATTCAGCACTTTCACTGCCACGGCCTGGGTTCAATCCCTGGTCAGGGAACGGAGATCTCACAAGCCCAGCGGTGCGGAAACCAGGAAGAGAGGTCTCAGCAGAAACCAACTCTGCTGGCACCTTGATCAGTCTCCCGATCGCTTTCACTCTCCAGAACTGAGAAAATAAATGTCTGTTGTTTAAGCAACCTGCTCTTTGTTTTGGCAGCCCAAGCTGATTGAGACAGGGTAGTAACAGCTCCCAGCTCCTGGCAGCCCTGGGGTACATCACCACCCCCTGTTGATTTCCCTGGATGTGGCCCACACCTTCATTGAGGCTTCTGGCATTCTCCACTTTGTGTGCATCATGTGTCTCCCACCACTGGCCTCAACCCTAGCAGCCCACTGGGATCACCTAAGGAGCTTTAACAATGCTGACCCCTGACCCCACCCCCAGAGAACCTAAGGCAATTGGGTGAGGCTGGCTTTGGGGAGTTTTCAACTCCCAGGTAATTCTAACGTGCAGACAGGGTGAAGAATTGCTGATCTAGAATGGTGTTTCTCAACCAGAGGGGATTCTGCCCACCCCCATCCCCAGGAGACATTTGGCAATATCTGGAGACATTTTTGGTTGTCTCACTTGGGGCATGGATGCTACCAGCATATAGTGGGTGGAGGCTGGGATTGTTGCTAAGCAATCTACAATGCACCGGACAGGACCCTGTAACAAACAATGACCCAGCCATAAATGTCAGTATTGCTAAAGTCCAGAAACCCTGCTCTAGAGGTACATGAGCCACGTATTCCCTCCGTGAAGGTGCATGACACCACGTTGGGGGTAGGTACTATTCTATACCCATTTTGCAGAAGGGAAAACTGAGGCTCAGAGAGAAGAAGTAACTTGGCCATGCTCAGACAGCAGAGCTGGTGCTCGCACTGCTGTCTAGCAGACAAAGCAGCAAAAAGTGCCTACAATGTACTAAGGAGGAGACGGAGGTGGGCAGTAATAAAGCCCATTGTTACACAAATTGATTCAGCAGCCAGCCTGTCACTCTCTGGCTCTGTGCCTCTAGCCCCGCGCTTTCTCTTACAGTGCCTCATGTTCCTACTCATAAAATACAGATTTGGCAGTAATGATACCTGCATGGGTAGTCACTGCAGGGGGCTCAGAGGATGCTGGGCTGTTTAGGGGGCAGGGCCAGCAGGAGGGTGGGATGGGGTCTTCTCAGAGTGGGTAGGGAAGACTTGGTTATTATTTGGAGAAAGATCATGCCAGGCCGGGGAACAGTGAGTGAAATGGCCCTGGAATGGAAGGCAGGAAGGCCTGCTTCACCTTCCTCCTTCTCCTCCCTTCTTCCTGAGCCCAAATTGCAAAAGGACCAATTCCAGGCCAGGAGATGACACCAATTGGTGTACTTGAGTTGGATCAAACTGGCTCCCAAGAGCCAATTATGCATATCTCTTCCTAGCTCAGGGCTCAGATATCAGATATCACATTCACAGCCTGAAATCTGCCAAGATGGGAGAATTTACACCATGGAAATTGGCAAACACTATAAACAGATGCCCTTGCCCCAGCTGGTTTATGAGCACACTGTAGCTTACACCCATCTGGAGACCCCCTCATGCCCGCTGTCTCAGTCCATTGGGGCTGCTATAACAAAATGCCATAGACTGGGTGGCTTATAAACAATAAACATTGATTTCCCACAGTTCTGGAGGCTGGAAGTCCAAGATCAAGACGCAGGCAGATTCGGTGTCCAGTGAGACTCTCTTCTGCTTCATAAATGGTGTCTTCTCACTGTGTCCTCACACAGTGGAAAGGGCCAGGTACCTCTCTGGGGTCTCTTTTATAAGGGCACTAATTCCATTCATGGGAACCCTGCCCTCATGAGCTAATCACCTTCCAAAGGCCCCCACCTCCTAATATTATCACCTTGGGGGTTAAGATGTCAACATGTGAATCTGGGGGGGAAATAACATTCAGTCAAGAGCTCCCCCTTCTCCCTCTCAGTGACATCACTTTCACAGCTTGAAATTGACCAAGGTGGGAGAATTTACACCATGTAAATTGGCAAACATTACAGATCCCAGCTGGTTTACCAGCACACCATTGCTTACACCCCAGGACAGCTGCCCCAACTGACACCTGCCCACCCACCTTTCAAGATAGGCAAAACCCCTTGCCCTCAGGTGCAGCAAGGCAGGAGGCCAGCCTGGTGGAGGAGGCAGCTGACAAACAAGCATCATGTCAGAGAGTGACAAAAGAAATGTCATGAGGAAAACTAAAATGGGTAGAGAGAAAATGAGGGATAGGGGCTGCATTTTAGACTGAGCACCCCTCTCTATCCTTTATGTAGCCCTCCCCCACTCCCCTGCATCTTCCTGCATCCCACCCTTCCCCCATCAGCCACTTGAACGCCACACATGTCTTTGCATGACCTGAATCTTTTCTTTTACCCCTTCCTCCCTCTCCCCACCCTGGGTCCTTCTTAAAGCCCTTGCCCAGAGGCCCTGGGTCTGTCCTGCTCCCTGGAATTTTCATCACACAGAAATTCGTCAGGTCCAAGCACATTTCTGCTCAAAGAACTCACCTTCACCTGAAATTGGCTTTGCTGCCTGCTCTGGGAAGCGTCTTGGCTCCTGTTTGAATGGACGAACATAGCAGTGGCTTGAAGGTCACCCTGCCCTATTGGGAGCTCCATGGTCATCGCCTTACTCTATCCACCCCAACATCATAGCCACTGAAGGGGTTCCTTAGGCTGGTGGTAGCTCCCCTTCCCATCAGCCACTGGGCAGGCCCAAGGCTTTTTTGTCCCACCATGAGAGTGGGTTGGGGAGAGTGCCTATGGTCTCTCCCCAACACACACTATGGTCCAGCCTTCTTTGCTCTGTCCTGCCTCAGTTTCCCCATCTGCTCACCCCAGCCTCTCCCAGAGGAGGCTTTGGGGATGAATTTCCAGACACACAAGGATGATGCAATGCTACCTCTCCCTCGTTCCTTCTCATGCCAGTGTGGGCCCAGCGCAAGAGGGCCCAGGGGATCGGGGAACTCTAGATATTTCTCAGATCATCACGCCAGTCAAACTTGGAGCCCAAATGGTGGCGATTCCCTCTGAGCTTAGACTGGACCACTCCCATCCTCCCAGCAGCTGGGAACCCTCCAAAATCTTAGACACCTAGATGAGCCCCCCTCCCCAGCTGTGCCCATACTGCACCCCCAAATCCTGCAGCTGAAGCCAGAAGCCATACCTTCTGTTTATAGATCAGTGAGGAGGGAGGGGGGTTGGCAAGTTTTAAAAGCTCATTAAGGCCTGCGTTCTTTTTATAGATGAGGTTTCCTGCGTCTTTCCTTTCCTCCACCCCCTTCCGCCCCTCCCTGCTTTCCGAACGCCGTATTTATTTGAGTTAGAAAAATAATGAGGTCCCTGAGGTCGTACACAACACATTGGCTCTCTAATCAAAGTATTGCTGTGGAATTAAAAATATAGAGAAATCTCTGTGTGTTGGAGTGTGGGCTGCTGGCTGTGGACGCAGGGCACATTCACCCAATACCACCCTAGCTCCACCAGACTGGCTTCAGGGGAGGGACATAATTAGTTGTTTTCCAGCAAAGTCTCCAGGGTGCAGAATGGGGTTGAAATGCCCACGGGGTTGTGGGATGGAGTGCGGCTTCCTCAGAAGGCATCCAGGGCTGAAAGAAAGAAGGACCAAGGGGCTGGATCCCGCCAGGCTGGATGTGGTCTGGGTTGGAGCCTCAGGGGACAGGGCCCCCAGGTGGGGAGGCCAGATTGGGTGCAGAAAGCAAGGAGGCCATCAGAGAGGGAGACCCCCAGGAGTGCACTCAGTCTGAGGGGCCGAGGGACCCCACTATTTCAACCGCAGTGTATCAGATTGAATAGAGTTTCTCTCCCTCCCCAAATTCCTGTCCAATGGGAACCTCAGAATGTGACCTGGGTCTTTGCAGATAAAATCAGTTAAGGATCTGGAGATGAGATCCTTAAGCAATGGGCCCTAAATCCAATGACTGGTGTCGTTATTTTTATTTATTTCTTTTTCTTTTTTAAAGACGGACTTTTTAAAAAATTGGTTTTTGGCCGTGTCGTGAGGCACGTGGGATCTTAGTTCCCCGACCAGGGATCAAACCTGCACCCCCTGCTCTGGAAGCGCAGAGTCTTAACCACTGGACCACCAGGGAAATCTCTGACTGGTGTCTTTAGACTAGAGAAAAGAGAAGGATATTCTGACACAGAGAGACACAGAGAGGAGGAAGCCATGTGAGGACAGAGATTGGAGGGATGCAGCCACAAGCCAAGGGGCATCTGCAGCCACCAGAAGCTAGAAGAGACCAGGAAGCATCCTCCCCTAGGGACTTCAGAGGGAGCACGGCCCTGCCCACACCTTCATCTTGGACTTCAGGCCTTCAGAACTGTCAGAGGATACATTTCAGTTGGGTTTTTTTTGTTTTTTTTTTGCGGTACGCGGGTCTCTCACTGTTGTGGTCTCTCCCGCCGCAAAGCACAGGCTCCGGACACGCAGGCCCAGTGGCCATGGCTCACGGGCCCAGCCACTCTGCGGCATGTGGGATCCTCCCAGACCGGGGCATGAACCCGCGTCCCCTGCATCGGCAGGCGGACTCCCAACCACTGCGCCAGCAGGGAAGCCCCATTTCAGTTGTTTTAAGCCACCTGGTTTGTGGTCATTTGTTATAGCAGCCACAGGAAGCCCCTGTCCCTAAAACCCTCCACGGACCCGGCTCACTTAGAACTAAATGCTGACCTCTGACGGTGACCCCCACCCCCCAGGACCCTCGGGGCAGGCGGCTTCTGCCTTCCCTTGGCCTCCTCGCCTTCATCTATCCCTCTCATTCCCCAACTCTGGACACAGAGGTTTCCCTGCAGCCAGGTGGACACCCACCTCTTGGCCTTTGCCTGTGCTGTTCCCCCTGCCGGCAGCTCTTCTCTGTGTCTCTCCTCACTCAAATCTCAGCCTACGGATCCTACCTTCCCTCCATCATGCTTCATTCTGGTTTTATTAGTATTTTTTTTTAATATCCCTTATTGCGACCTCAGATACACCCACGCGTTTGTTTAGTGTCTATCTCTCCAGGACGTCAGCCCCATTCAGGCAGGGATTTTTATCTCGTTCACCCCGGTGCCCCCAGAGAACAGAACGGGGTCAGACAGAGGAGGTGCTCAATCAAATATGCAAAATGAATCCGTGAAGGAACAATGACAAAGGACCTCAGTCATCCTCATCGCCCCACACCTGAGGCCCGTGGGGTGCTGGGTTTTGCCGGTTCTGGTTACAGAAGGGTGGCTCTCTCTCTAAATCTGCCCAGTCCTAAAGCAGAGGGATCTGAGTGTCGTCAGGCTTGTGGGGAGCTGAGCGGACCAGGGCTCAGCTCACTGTTCCCCTCCCGCCCTGGCCCTCCCCGGCCTGCCTGGGCCAGAGCAGCGCAGCCCGTGACATTTACACAGTCTTAGGGTGGCTTTGGCGGAGGGGAGTGGGGCCCAGGCAGGGGAAACCACAAGTGTTTGCAGAGCCTGCGTGTGTTCGTGTGCACATGTGAGGATGTGTGAGTGTGGGACTGATGCAACTGTGTGTGATTGCATGAATGTGAGAAAGTGTGAGAATTCGAGGGTGTAGGAGTTTTTGTATGCACCTCCTGTGCGTCTGACCCAGTTCTGGGCACCGGGGTGAACAAGATAAATCCCTGCCTGCACTGGGCTGACTGACATCCCGGAGAGACAGACACAAACCATACACCTGTGTGTGTATGTGAAGTTGAGATAAGTGTGATGGTGTGAGTGTGCAAGAGTGTTTGAGGCTGTGTGAGTGTATAGAGACGCGGATGTGTGTGTGACAGTGTATGACTAAAGATCTATAAGAATGTGTGACTGTGAGAATTTGAGGATGTGAGAGTGTGTATGTGAATGTGTGTGTGGATGTGTAGGTGTGAATTATGAGTGTATAAATGTGAGATTGTGTAGCTGAGAATTTGAGGGTGTGAGTATGAGAATGTGTGTGTGTGTGATTGTGTGTGTGAGAATTTGTGTGACGGTGAGAGTGTGTATGCAAATGTGTGTGAGTGTGTGTGAAGCTACGTGTGTGGATGTGTGAGAGTGTGTGAGAATTTGTGTGAGTGTGTGCTGTGAATCTGTGTGATTGTGTGAGTGTGTATGTGTGAATGTGTGTGAGTGCACAACTGACCGTGTGTGACTGTATGAGAATTTGAGGTGTGGAGGCTGTGTCACTGAGTGTGGAATGTGTGAGTGTGTGGATGTGTGAGAATGTGGGGTTGTGTGGGAACTTGAGGGGGGCGCGAGGGTGTGAGCATGTGACTAGATGAGTGTGAAGTGTGTGTTTGGAAGACCAGGTGACTTGCTTGCCCAGGACGTACATGCACCCTGAGGCTCGGCCTCCCTGGACCTACCCACACGGCTCACTCCATTGCTGTCTCTCCTTCCCCACATCCATCCCTTTCTCCTCAGGGCTTACTTCTTCCCTCCTCCCAGGATTCTCCTCCCTTCCTTTAATTTGGATACTTGGACTTCACACTTCGGGCCTGTCTACCTCATCTCCATCCCGCGCAGGAAGGTCAGGAGGCCGGGCCACTGCGGAGTCCTCTGCGCCCAGGGAGGTGCCGGGACCAGGGAGGTGGAAGGAGACGCCGGCTGGGATCTGTGAGGCTGTTTCCACCCACAGATTTTTCCTGGCCCTTTGCTGACAGACATGGGAGCTCCATAGAGGAAAGGGGGAGGGGGGCCTGAAAACCGACTCTCTCCACGTGGTTTCCCACGCTGCAGGTTAGAGGCACCAGGGGGACCTTCAAAATGTCCCTGGTGTCTTGTTGGCCCACCAGCCGGCTGCACCCCGAGCCTGGGAGTAGAGTCTTATCATCCTTGGCACTGCTAACATTCGGGGCCGGATCGTTCTCTGCGGGGACCCTCCCGTGCCCTGTAGGGTGTTTAGCAGTATCCCTGGCCTCCACCCACTACCCGTGGGTAGAAACACCCCCCTCCTTGAGTTGGGACAACTAAATATGGCTCCAGACATGGCCATATTGCCCTTGGGGGACAGAATCGCCACCCCCACACCCCCCCGTGAGCACCTCTGGGCTGGGGGGACAGGTGGGCCTCGGATGGGTGCCCAAACCCAGTACTCCCAGAAAGCTCTGGTCCTTCCTTGGCATGGGTTGGGGGGGATTCTTTTTTGCCACATCCTCCCCCAAAGCCCCTGGGATGAGGAGAGTAAGGGGGGGAACAGAGAATAAATGTGACAGGACTTGGCAGGGACTGCGGGCCCAGGACTGCTAGAAGCTGGGGGTGGGGCTCCCCCCAGATGCCCTTAGCACCGGTGGGCCCTGTAGGAAATGATTTCCACCTGCCTTCTAAGCGGCTGCTGCCCCAAGGCCGCAGGTTAAGAATCAATTAAGAGCCGGAAGGAGGCGGTGAGAGCTGGGGGCACTGGGCCGCAAGATGGATGCGGGTGACTGGTGGTGGGGCGAGGGAGGGAGCGCTCAGTGGGCCCCGGGCGGTGAGCGGAGGATCCCTGAGACTGTGTTCCTGAGTGGTGGTAACAACAGTGCCTGATTTATAGGTGGTTGTGAAGATTTAAATGTGTACAGATCTCAGAACAGTGCCTGGAACACTGAAGGTGATAGATAAGTGTTTGCTAAACAAAAATAAGGTGAATGATGGGGCTAAGCCCGCTATATATGGCCGATGGCCACTTCTGGAGACACTGCTAGTGCCCCCACCCAAACTAGATTCCCTTTTCTGGGCCAGCACACCCATCTACTTCTTCCTTCAGTGTTGGCTGGCTAATGGCTCTCACCTGCCCCTCCTCTGGAGACTGTCTTGTGCTGGTGAAAGCTCCCTTCTCTGGAGATGCCAGGGGGGCTTCTACTCCCCCCAGGTGCAGCCCACAGCCAATGGCTGTCTGATATAGGGTTGCTAAGGGCCAGCCCCTTTGCCTCAAGCTGAAACAACTATATGGGGCAATTCACACTCCGGAGCTCCCCCCACCCCATGGGATCAGGCTGCAGCTGGACCCACATCCTGCCTGAGCCCCTTCCTCTGTCACATCCTGCTTCTCTCACTCTCTCTCTCTCCTGAGAGTTCTCTCCACCAAAAACAATTACAGGCGTCTATGTCCCCATTCAGGTTCTGCTTCTAGGTAGATACTCTGAGCTGGACTGAGTGTATGTTTCTGTCCACCAAATTCACCCATCATTATCTATTGCTACTGGGATGAATTACCTCCAAACACAGTGGCTTAAAAACAACAAACGTTTATCGTCTCACAGTCTCTGAAGACCAGGAATCTGAGCTCAGGGTTTCTCATGAGGTTGTCGTCAGGATGTGGTGGGGACTGCAGTCATCTGAAGGCTGGACGGAGGTTGGAAGATCCTTTTCCAAGATGGCGCATCCACATGGCTGTTGGCAGGAGGCCTGGGTTCCTCACCACGTGGGCGTCTCCAAAGGGCTGCTTGAGTGTCTTCACAACATGGTGATTGGCTTTCCCCAGAGTGAGTGATCCAAGAAAGAGGCTGAAGTTCTGTCACTTGTGTCACTCTATTCATTAGAAGATGGTCACTCAGTCTAGCCAACATTCAAGATGGGGTACAGGGGTGGATGGGGCTCCATTTTTTGAAAGGAAGAGTGTCAAAGTATTGTGGGCATATTTTATTTACTTACTTGTTTTTAAATTTTCAAGTTGAGATATAATTGACATATATTGTATTAGTTTTAGGTATACAGCATAATGATTTGATATTGTATATTCTACAAAATGACCACCAAAATAATTCCGTGAACATCCATCACCACACAAGTTACAATTTGTGTGTGTGTGTTTGGGGGGGGGCACTTTTAAGATCTACGCTCTTAGCAACTTTCAAATATACAATATGTTATTGTTGACTATGGTCACCATGCTGGACACTCCATCCCCAGGAGTTATTTACCTTATAACTAGAAGTTTATACCTTTTGACTACCTTCACCCATGGGCGAAATGGGTGTGGGGGGACATATTTGAAAACCACCGCACCCTACTGTATTTTTATTCTCGTCTCATGTAGCCACCTAAAATTCCCTATATAGATATACATATAGATATACATATAGATCAATAGATATCACTCATTTCCTTATTTGTGGGCTGTCTCGTCTACAGCCACAATGTAAGTTCCCCAAGAACAGAAACTGTCTTCTTTGTTCTCCAGCACAGGACACCTGCTTAATAACTAGGTTTTAGTTTGGGTTTCTCAGAAGCAGAGTCTGAGCTAATGATTCAAAGGCAAGTAGTTTATCTAGGAGGTGACCCCAGGGAACACCAGTGGGGGAGAAGGGAAGGGAAACAGCTGGTGATGGGTGTGTCACTCAGTCGCTGTGGGCGACTGAAGCTCAGCCGTGCCAAGGACCTCTGGGAGGTAGTGAAGGACACTTCCCAGAGGTGAGAAGCGTGGCCCATTTGTCCACCAACTCCCGTTATGTTGAGAGGCGCTCCTGGGGTAGGGAGAGCACTGCCTGGCACTTTCAGCCCACCATGCTCGGGGCAGAGAAGCCTTCAAAAGCTTTGGAGAAAGCCCTCTGGTCAAGAGCCGCTGCAGACGGCGGCAGCTGGACGGCAGCAGGAGCCTGTTGAAATGGTGAGGCCGGAGGGATATGAATTGGGCATCAATGGCTTCTGCTACAAACTATTAGTTGAAAAATTGAATAAAAATTTTTCAATCGTTCCCCATAGCCTAAAGGACAAAATCCACACTTCTGAGCTGACACATGAAACCACTGTGACCCAGCTTTATGTCCTGATGCTACATCGGGGATGGCAAACTCAAACATCTACAGAAGCCACTGGGAAGGAAAGACAAGGGGTAAAGCCAGTTGAGGGTGAGAAGCACATTGTCCTGGATTTTAAAAATTTTCCCTTTTTAAATGGAGTCATGAATATGGCTAGATTTTGCTCTACTGTAGGGAAAGCAGCCAATGCTGTGAGCAAGATGGTAAAATGGTAACAGGCCCTCGGCCACAGTGTTGGGAGACAACAGGGAGTGGTGGGGACTGGGGAAAACTGGAGAACACATTTCCCTCATGCTTTGTGGGAATGCAGGCCCAGAGTTCCCAGATTTTCTTTTATTTGTTTATGTATTTATTTATTTTTGGCTGTGCTGGGTCTTTATTGCTGTGTGAGAGCTTTCTCTAGTTGTGGCGAGCGGGGTCTACTCTTCTTTGAGGTGCACGGGCTTCTCATTGCAGTGGCTTCTCTTACTGCAGAGCACAAGCTCTAGGTGCACGGGTTCAGTAGTTGCAGCATGTGGGCTCAGTAGTTGCAGCACACAGGCTCTAGAGTGCACAGGTTTCAGTAGTTGTGACGCATGGGCTCAGTAGTTGCAGCACGTGGGCTCTAGAGCACAGGCTCAGTAGTTGTGGTGTGCGGGCTTAGTTGCTCCGCAGCATGTGGGATCTTCCCGGACCAGGGATCAAACCCGTGTCCCCTGCATTGGCAGGCAGATTCTTAACCACTGGACCACCCGGGAAGTCCCCAGATTTTCTGATTTTTGTAGAAAAGCCAGAAATCTGGATTTTTATACAGAATCATTGACTATTTAGATCTTGGCAATCAATCCAAACATTTATTAAAACAAAGCACATCTGTGGGCTGGTTTCGACCAGTTCACACCCTCAATTATTGGTTACAGTTCTGAGAACCTGACATACACTTTAAAAACTCCAAGTCTTTATACATGCTTTTCCCTCTGCCTGGCCTGCCCTCCCACTATAGTGGAAAGCTCCTATTCATCCTGCAAAACTCTACTCAGAAATTACCCAAAGCAGAACTCTCCTGGAACTCCTACTGAGTATTATTTTGTTGAGTAGATTTATTTGTCTCTTTCCCCCAACAATCTATGAGCTCTGTGGGGACCATCTCTGTGAGTCTTGTTCAGCTTTTTGCCCTCAGATTTCTGTCAGGGGCTAGCATGACAGAGCACAAATAGTTGGTTGAAAGCATGCCCTTGCCACACCCGTCCTGTTACCTACAACCAGTGATGTAGTGAGTGGCTCTTTTTTTTTTTTTTTTTTTTTTTTTTTTGCAGTACGCCGGACTCTCACTATTGTGGCTTCTCCCGTTGCAGAGCACAGGCTCCAGACGCGCAGGCTCAGCGGCCATGGCTCACGGACCCAGCCGCTCCGCGGCATGTGGGATCTTCCCGGACCGGGGCACGAACCTGTGTCCCCTGCATCGGCAGGCAGACCCTCAACCACTGCGCCACCAGGGAAGCCCGTGAGTGGCTCTTTTTTGAAAAATTAGTTTAACTCTGTTAATTCCAAGTTCCAAATTTATCCCTCTCCCCACTCTTTCCCGTTTGGTAACTGTAAGTTTGTTTTCTATGGTAAACTGGCTCTTAATTAAAAATCAAAAAAGCCCTGATTTTGCAGCATCCGTCAGTTTGCATGGTGTGAGTACTCCCACCATGGCTGATTTCAAGCTACCAATGTGATGTCACTGAACAGTGTTGGAAAGAGATGGGTGCATACAAGCCAGGTCCAGCACTGCCTGTATCCTACCTTCCACCTTCCCCTCTGCTTCAGTGAGAAAATAGAAGCCCCTCCCCATCCTTCCTCCTTAAAGTGACCATAGCCATTTTTGTTTTCTTAACTGATAAAAACCCTTTCTTATTGGAGCATAAAAAACATACTGCAAAGCATGTGTATCATAGGCATACAGCTTGATAAATCTTCATGAAATGAATACTCCTGTGTTACCAGCACCGGATCAAGAATAGAACATTCCCAGTCCCAGGAGATGCCCGCCCCCCCCAACACATGTTCCCTTCCAGCCACTACCTCCTTGTCCAAGGCTAACCATTACCCCAGTTTCTATCATCACAGAATAGTTTTGCCTGTTCGAGAACTTCATATAAATGGAATCATACAATATGTCTTCTTTTGTATTTGCTTCTTTTCTTCAGTATTAAGTGTGCAAGATCCATCCGTGTTGGTGCAGGTAGCAATGGTTTGCTCTTTTCTACACCACAGTTAATCTGTCCATTCTACTCTGATGGGTATTTGGGTAGTTTCCAGTTTGGAGCTATTCATCCAGGAGCAAAATGGCTTGGTCAATGAAGGATGGGAATATTCAGCTTTAGTAGATGTCATGAAACGTTTTCTGAAGTGGTTTTATCATATATACCCTCCCTCTGCCATTGTGTGGGATGCTAGGGGAAGAGCCATCTTCTTAAAATGTAAATCAGACCAAAGGACTTTATGACTCCCTGTGGCTTTTAGAATAAAGTCCAAACTAACCTTTTGGCCTCAGCTGGCCTTTTCCATCCCAGCTCTCTGTCACTCTCCCCTCCTTGTGGCTCTCAGGCCCTTTTCCTTGAATATGCCACATATTAGCCCATCTCCAGGCCTTCTACTCATTGTCACTCCTCTGAAGGCTACACCCTCCATTCTTCACCAGCTAACTTCCACATCCTCTTAACTCAGCTCAAATGCAAAGTCTTTTTTATTCTTTTTTTATTGGAGTACAGTTGATTTACAATGTTGTGTTAGTTTCAAGTGTACGGTAAAGTGAATCAGTTATACATATACATATATCCACTCTTTTTTATATTCTCTTCCCATATAGGCCATTACAGAGTATTGAGTAGTGTTCCCTGTGCTATACAGTAGGTCCTTATTAGTTATCTATTTTATATGTAGTAGTGTGTATATGTCAATCCCAAACTCCGGTTTATCCCTCCCCCCACCTTACCCCCTGGTAACCACAAGTTTGTTTTCTACATCTGTGACTCTATTTCTGTTTTGTAGATAAGTTCATTTGTAGCCCTTTTTATAGATTTCACATATAAGCGATATCATATATTTGTCTTTCTCCATCT
Organism: Monodon monoceros; assembly: GCF_005190385.1. Lineage (NCBI taxonomy): Eukaryota > Metazoa > Chordata > Mammalia > Artiodactyla > Monodontidae > Monodon > Monodon monoceros. The sequence continues at coordinate 164,188,466 of NW_021703768.1, forward strand.
GACTTACTTCACTCAGTATGACAAACTCTAGGTCCATCCATGTTGCTGCAAAATGGCATTATTTCATTCTTTTTTTTATGGCTGAGCAATAGTCCATTATATATATGTACCACATCTCCTTTATGCCTTCCTTTGTTGATGGACTTTTAGGTTGCTTCCATGTCCTGGCTATTGTAAATAGTGCTGCAGTGAACATCGGGGTGTATGTATCTTTTCGAAGTATGGTTTTCTCTAGACATATGGCCAGGAGTGGGATTGCTGGATCATATGGCAGTTCTATTTTTAGTTTTCTAAGGAATGTCCATACTGTTCTCCATAGTGGCTGTACCAATTTACAATTCCACCAACAGTGTAGGAGGGTTCCCTTTTCTCCACACCCTCTCCAGCGTTTATTGTTTGTAGATTTTTTGATGACGCTTTTCCCAGCTTCCCTCCCAATCTAAATTAGCCACTGAGGTTATTCTCCTAGTTCCCTATTCTTTTCTTCTGAGGCATTTATCACAATTTAGTAATGACAAATTTGTGTAATTTAGGTATTTATTTCATCAGTGTCTTAGTTATCAGTCATGTTCTATTTCTTAACCAGGGTTGCAGGTATATAGGTGCTTGTTTATCAAATTATATTTTTAAAATATGTTGAACACAATATAGCTCTTAACTCCCTGTTAATCTAAGCATTTTTCAAATACGAATTCCTTTAATTGAGACGAATTCATTTCACTTTTCAACTACTAGTGAGATGAAGGAATAGTGAAATGAATTAATTTCAATTTTCAAATATTAATTCATTTCACTGGATCCTTGAAATAGCCTTATGAGGTAGAGGCTGTTATTATTCTATTTTATAGATGAGGATATAGAGGTACAGAGACAGTGTCTCCTCCCCACCCGCAGAGGTTCAGAGTCCTCTCCTGCATCCTTCACATCTGACTGGCTGATAAGCTTACACTTAATGAGAAGGTCTTATCCTTGATGCAGAACAATTACTTTCTCTGTATCCCATTGGCCAGAACTCAGCCAGAACTCAGCCATATGACCCAGCCCAGCCACAGGGGAAGTTGGGAAATGTAGTCCTCCTGTGTATATAGGAAGAGGAAACAGGTTTGGTGAGACCATGGCTTTGTAGTTGCCATATTTCATGAGAGCCTACTAAGTGCCAGGTATTTTATCCATGTTATCCTGTTCAGCTCTGGTCAATACATAAATAAAGTGACAAACAAATAAATAATAATAAGTTATTTTAAAATGAAAACAAGTAAATATTGAAACAAATTATAATAAATAAGGTAATTACATAATTTGCATACATGGAGAGAGCATATGGGGTATAGACTGGGGATGGCCCTTTCCCTCTACATGGGGCCAATTGTCCCAGGTGGCAGATCCCACTCCCAGATGGAACAGATCCACCCAGCAGGGTGAAATTCTAGTTGCCTCTGGCATCCATTCTCCTCTTTTTCCTTTTAGTATTAGAGTGTCCTGAGTTTTAGCTGGGCACTTGGCTTTCCTGTTAGAGACTATATTTCCAAGTCTCAATTATCGGTAAGTGTGGCCATGTGACTAAGCTCTACCCTATGTGTTGTGAGCATAAGTGATTTGTGCAACTCCCAGGTATGTCCTTTGAAGGAAGCTTTTGCCCTCTACTTCCTTTTTCCTGCTCCCCCCGGGAACCCCAGAGGGAATCCACAAGTGATGTGCGTGGCAAAGCTGTCTCACTAGCCCTGGACCACCAACCCCTGATGCTTACATGAGTAAGAAATAACCTCTCAAAGACTGTACTTTCAGGGATCATTTCTATATTTACAAAACAGAAATAGAGTCACAGATGTAGAAAACAAATTTATGGTTACCAGAGGGGAAAGCGGTAGGGGGATAAATTAGGAGATTGGGATTGACATATACCCACTACTACATATAAAATAGATAACAAATAAGGACCTACTGCATAGCACAGGGAACTCTACCCAATACTCTGTAATGACCTATATGGGAAAAGAATCTAAAAAAGAGTGGTTATATGTATGTGTATAACTGATTCCCTTTGCTGTACACCTGAAACTAACACAACATTGTAAATCAACTATACTCCAATAAAAATTTTAAAAAAAGAAATAAACTCTCATCTTGTTGTAGCCACTGAATTTTGGGGCCTCTTTGTTATAGCATCATGGCTAGTGCCAGACTAATGTGGCATCAGCCCTCTCCTCCATGTTAGCCCCTTGGGTCCTTACCTAGCTCCTCCATTCCTATCCCCACAGTATCTACCTCCCTCTCTCTGACTCTGATGTCCTGAACAATACGCACAAATCTTCCTACACAGTATCCTGTGTAAACATCATTATGTAAGAGACAAGAGTCAGATAGAGAGGTTATGTCCAGACTTCATTTGTTCAAGGTCCTAATGCTCTGGGCTGACTGCCCCATCTGTTTCAATTACCAGCCTACACTGAGTCTAGGCTCATTGAAATCTGATGCTTTTGCCTTCCCGGCATCCCTTTCCTTTTCTACAGTTTTCCTTTGAGGAACCACCTCTAAACCACTTTGAATGTGGAACACCATGACAGGCTTGAAGTCCCCTCACTTCTATTAACAAGCATGTGGTCCAAGATCGGTCAATCAGAACATTCCATTCCTCCAGATTGGTTCAGGGATGGACCTGTGACCCAAGGTGGATGAATGAGAGTACGCACTTAGGTGTTTGCTGCAATTGTTGGGAAACAGATGTTTTTTGTCTGCTAGGGTTAGCAAGTTGTTAGGATGTAAGTCAGGACAAGTGGGACCATCTTGTCACCACTTTGTTGAGAACTTGACTGAGAGAGAGAGGCTAACACAGGTAATATGATTTAAGAGATGGACAGAACTGGACTCCTGGTGACATCATCTGAGTGCCTGGATCCAGCCATGCCTGAAGTTATACAACCATTGTGCTTTTCAGCTGTATGAGCCAGAGTCTTCTCCCTTTTAAATTAATTATGGCAAGGGTTCTCATATGTGCAAACAAAAATGTGCCAATTTGGGGAGGGTGTCCAAGGTATATAATTAACTGGAGAAAAAGCAAGTGTGGAACAGTGCATCTGCAGCGATCCCCATTTATGAAAGGAAAAGAGAGGATGTCCATACAGATGTTGGCGTGTGAATACAAAATGTTGGGTGGATACACCCAGCAGGCCTTACCAGGGCTGTATCAAGGTGAAGGGAGGACTTCCCTGGTGGCGCAGTGGTTGAGAATCTGCCTGCCAATGCAGGGGACACTGTGGGGTTCGAGCCCTGGTCTGGGAAGATCCCACATGCCGCGGAGCAACTGGGCCCGTGAGCCACAACTACTGAGCCTTCGCATCTGGAGCCTGTGCTCTGCAACAGGAGAGGCCGCGACAGTGAGAGGCCTGTGCACCGCGATGAAGAGTGGCCCCCGCTCGCCGCAACTAGAGAAAGCCCTCGCACAGAAACGAAGACCCAATGCAGTCAAATAAATAAATAAAATAAATTTATTTTTAAAAAAAAAGGTGAAGGGAGCAGCACAGAGGGAGGCTCAGTTTGACACGCTCGTCATTCGACAGGGCTCAAATACCTTTTCCTTTTATCATGAGTGTGTATTGCTTTTCTGAGAAAAGAAATTCACTTCATTCTCTCACTTATACTTCGTTGCTACAGTGGTGGGAAAGAGCTTATAGTGGGAATCCTGTAGGTCTTAGGCTGGGTTCCCCCAAAGCAGACCCTGAGACAGGCAGTTAGGTGCAAGAAGTTTAATTTGCAAGGTGATTCCAAGGAACACGGGTGGGAGAGACGGGGAGTGAGGCAGGGAAGGGAAGGCAGCCAGTACAGGGTGTGCTGTTGAGCGGGTTCCCAATGTGGGCAACTGGGGTGCAGTTCCACTGGCGACCTCTAGGAGGCAGCAGAGAGCACATACTTCAAAGTCATCCCACCTTGGGGAAGGAGCTGAAGTATTTATCCTCCAAAATTCTGTCTCCTGTTGGCGACAGTCATTTCTGGGAGTGGCAGCTCCAATCACTTCCTGACTGCAGGCCCCATCTGCTTGTATAAAAGCCTCAGGCAGAGAAACACAGGAGAATATGAGCCAAGGGGACATAGAAATAGCACCGACCATAATAGCTACACCATAATAGATAACAGAGTTTGTAGCTGAGCAGATGTGATGGTTAATTTTATGTGTCAACTTGGCTGGGCCATGGTGCCCAGATATTTCATCACACATTATTTGGGATGTTTCTGTGAGGGTGTTTTTTGGATGAGATTAAATCGGTGGACTTTGTGGAAATCAGATTACCCTCCATAATGTGGGTGGGCCTCATCCAATCAGTTGAAGCCCTTAAGAGACCAAAGACTGACATTCCCCGAGCAAGAAGGAATTCTGCCAGCAGACTGCCTTTGGACTTGAGCTGCAACTCTTCCCTGAATCTCCAACCTCCTGGCTTCCCCTACAGAGTTTGGACTTGCCAGCCTCCACAATTGCATGAGCCAATTTCATAAACTAACTCACTCCCTCTCTCTCTCTCTCTCTCTCTCTCCATACACACACACACACACACACACACACACACACACACATACATCCTGTTGCTTCTGTTTCTCTGGGGAACCCTAATACAGCAGAACTTTCTAAATTGTCTCTCTAGTCTGCATCTACTCATTGCCCCTACTTTATGGATGAGAAAACTGAGGCCCATAGAAGAGAATGACTGCTCAGGGCCTCTGGAGACCCAGGACACTTTCTGTCCCTAGGAAGAGTTTGACAACACTCTAGCTTTCATTATATTTATTTCACACTTACTTTGTATCTGTGGCCACTCATGGTGGTTTTCTATTCATGGCCCTGAAAGTTCCTTTCATGCGTGAATTAGTTTAAACTTAAAAAAGTCAAGTCAATTTTGTAAATAAAATTTAAAAAGTGTGAAGAGGCATTTCTTCTTGGTTGGGGAACATCATCTCTGTTCTCTTAAAGCCTTCAACTGATTGGCTGAGGCCCACCCACATTATGAAGGGTAATCTGATTTAAATGTTAATTTCCATCCAAAAAACACCCTCACAGAAACATCCCAAATAATGTTTGATGAAATATCTGGGCCATGGCCCAGCCACTTTGACACATTAAGAAGGAGCATGTCTCCACCATGGCACCTGGGTGACTTTGCACGTATTCCCATAGGCCAGGCCAGCAAAGGCTTGAACCTCAGCGAATCAGCATCCTTTTGTTTCATTCTTATCTTTTTTTTTTTGGAATGTGGGATACAGGCTATAGGGGGGCTTCTCCTCCTTTCACTGTTCATGTAAGCAATAAACTCAGAATTTTTAAATGGCTTGTTGTGTTTTTACCAGGTGAATCCATCAGGCTGTGCTTGTTGTGTGCTTGACGAGGTGGTGTGCTGAAAATGTAGGTGAGTGGGTGAACTTTGGGAGACACTGGGCTGCCCACCTGGGCTGCTTTGCCCTCACACTCATTCCTTATCTTCATCCCGATCTGCTTCTGTCAAGTGTTGGTGGAAGTGGCCTCTAAACACTCTACATTCAGGCCTCCAAAACTTCCCGCGCTTTCCTCCTTCTTCATGCTCTCTTCACCTTTGTCACCTCCTGGCTGTACAGAGAGAGTCACATGGAAGGTTCTGAGGTGCTAGAAGGAGGCGGTACCACAGCTCACAGGGAGGCGGGTTTGCAAGTGGAGCAGAGTCACCTGCCATGTGAGTGAGAAATAAGCCTGGAGTGTGTTAAGTCGCTGGGACTTGGGGATTGCTTGTTACAGCCGCTGGGGTGTACTTACTTTGACCGATGCAATATTTGAACTTGCTTAATTTCAAAACAGTCTTCCGAAGCAAGTTCCATTGTTATCCCTGATCAATAGATGAGAAACTGGCACTTCCCTGGTGGTCCAATGGTTAAGAATCTGCCTTCCAATGCAGAGGACGTGGATTCAATCCTTGGTCAGGGAACTAAGATCCCACATGCCACAGGGCAACTAAACCCACGTGTTGCAACTACTGAGCCCGTGCACTGTAGAGCCCACACGCCACAACTAGAGAGAAGCCCACACGCCACAACGAAAGATCTCGCGTGCCACAACGAAGATCCCACATGCCGCAACTAAGACCCAACACAGCCCAATAAATAAATAAATGAGAAACTGAGTCACAGAGAGGGTCAGCTACACACCCAAGGTCATACAAGAGGTGGGAAAGCTAGAATTCTAACCCAGACCCACTGCTTTCAGAGCCCACTCTGACCCAACATAGGACCCTGCCAGAAGGTGCAACTCAGGACAGAGAAATTTCTCCTCGCTGGTCCCGGAGGTCTCTCCCCTTACAGTGGATGTCCTGTTCCTGTGGGGCGTGCAGCCCCAGCCCCCAGCCTTGTCCTTCCTGTTGCATCAGGCAGCGTGCCGATGTGGCTTGACCTCCCACTCTTCTGAAAGGAACCCCCCCCCCCGATCTGTTGTGGGAGGGGCTTGGTGTAGTGCTGGCACAGAAAAAACTCTCAATAAATGTTTGAGATTATTAACATCATTGATGGCGGTGGGGCACTGACCGAGAGGCAGCACAACTCAGTGGTTAAGCCAGAGGAGCTGGATTCAAGTCACATCTCCATTATTTACTAGCTGTGTGACCTTGAGTAAGTTGCTTAACCTCTCTGTGCTTCGGTTTACCCCATCCATCAAATGGAGATAATGATGCTAGCTATTTCACAGGGTTGTTGCAAGGATTAAGATATAAAATACACCAAGAGTGCCTGCCACTGATGTTTTAGGTTTTACTATTATTCTAACATTTTCCGCTATTCGGTCTCATCTCCCAAGTCCCCAGGCATGGCAACAGCTGGTTCTGTGACCAGGGCCTCTCCAGACTGCTCACTACAGGTGAGACTCCCCTGCCTTCCCCCTTTCTTGGCTCCCGTGCGCCCCTGCCCCCAGCCTGGGTTCCAGCGTCATCTCCTCCCCTCTCGTTTGCCCTCAGCCCCAGGGTGACCAGAACTCCTGCCTCGTGGGACAGCTTTCCAGCACTTTCCCCTTTTTAAGAGATTGACTGCAATTTCTATAATATCATCACATTAGCAAGAAATTAATGTCCTCATTAAGACAGCAATTAGGCACATTAGCGCAGCAATAAAAGAGAAGCTTATGAAATAATTGCTGGTTCCAAAATGCCTTTAATTTAGTATTTTATATTGCACCGTGTTATTAATTTTTTCCCTCAGCAGAAGATAATAAGAAAAACGTTTGAATTGTGAGGAGGTTTAAAATAAAAACATTTTTTTTAAAGGAAAGCAATGTTGATACCTACAGACAAACCATCTTCTCCCCAAAGCCCCCTCTGATTCCTGAGTCCATCCACGTGATGATGCTAGTGGTGGAGATGGGCCAAGGGCCAGGCTGTGTCCTGGGTCTTTTGGCTAAGCCTGGAGTCCAGAGGAGGCTGGAGTTGGGCAGTCTTTGATCCCGGAAGCAGGAGGAGTGGTGCCATGTTTCTTTGCCCTAAACGATGAATACCTATTTGTTTCATTTTTCTTTTCCAACGGGCTCCATCTCCTGAATTCAAATTCTTTTAGCTAATGTTTCCTCGGTATCCGGTGGCTCTGTCGCTGGCAACGTGAGGTTTCCAGCCCGGTGGAGAAGACAGATGCGTAAATGAGTGCACCGATAGACTGGAAATAACACTATTTTGCAACTGGTAATGAAAACATGGATCTGGGACACAGTCATCCATGGATGGTGAAATCATTAGGGGAAAGGCAGATGACGAATGTATTCCTGGAGGGCTCTTTTGCCCCCATCTGAAGCCCCGGGTCTACCTTTGCATCCCTAAATGTGACACAGCTGGATGTGAAGTGGCTTCTGGTGGGAGCAACAGAAGGTACCCAGAACCACTGGGTGTGCTTGCTCCAAATCTAAAATCTTCTCTAGCTGTCTTAGATTGGGTTAGGCTGACCTTGAGACAAGGATTTGAGTAGTTTACTTGGGAGGTGACCAGGAGGTGCATGGGGAAGTGAAACAGGGAAGGGAAGGATACAATTTCGGGTAGCAATAAGAGCTGTGAGTAACAACAACAAAAATTAAAGGAAAGGGCTGGTGAGGGATCAGAAGACAGCATGCTTTTCTGCGCAAGGAAGGGCCTCTCAGAGGAGTGGACATGTGAGCAGAGACCTAGGGAGGCAAGGGAGGGACCCACGTGAAGATCTGGGGGAAGAGGGTTCCAGGCGTGGGGAGCAGCAGGTACAAAGGCCCTGGGGGTGGGAACAAGCTTGGAAAGTATGAGGATCAGCCAGGAGGCTAAATGGAAGCAAGAGAGAGAGGGGACGCAATCAGAAAGATGTCAAGTAATGAAGGAACGGCGAAGAATTCATAAGGAAGTGAAGAAGACGGCAACCAAAACCAGAGTTCCCCAGGATTTGAGTCCAGCTCTTTCCTGAGGAGGAGCAACTTGTGCCCAATGCACATGTGTGCCAGTCAGACCCCATGTCAGTTACCTATTGCCCATTATGCTATGTAACAAACAATCCCCAAATCCAGTGGCTTAGACAATCAGCATTAATTATGGCTCCACAGTCCATGGGTCAGCTGGACTGTTCTTTGGGTCTTGGCTGGGCTCATTCATTAGTCTGTGGGCATCTGTGAGCCAGGGAGGCATGCTGTTTACCCATGTTGGGCTCGCCACACGTTTGGGGCTTGGCTGGTCTAGGATGGCCTCAGCTGGGCCGACAGGTCTCTGCTCCATGTCCCTCATCCTCCAGCAGGCTAGCCCCGGCTTTGGTCACGTGACAGAGGCAAGGTTTTTTTTTCCAGACAGCTAGTAAAAACGTGCTACATCTCTTGAGACCCAGATTCAGAATGGCCCTTGTACTTCTGTGGCATTTGATTGGCCAAAGCAGGTCACAAGACCAGCCCAGATTCGAGAGGTGTGGAAATAGGCTCCTCCTCCAGATGTGAGGAGCTACCCAATGAGGAGGCAAAGAGAGAAGATGATGGGGGTTTAGAACCGGGTGCATTTAGCAGTCAATCCACACCTGCTCCTTTACTTCTCTGGGGGATTTTTTTTTTTACGCGCAGGCTCAGCGGCCATGGCTCACGGGCCCAGCCGCTCCGCGGCATGTGGGATCTTCCCAGTCTGGGGCACGAACCGGCATCCCCTGCATCGGCAGGCGGACTCTCAACCACTACGCCACCAGGGAAGCCCTCTCTGGGGGATTTTGATAATCACTCCCGGTCCCTCCCTGGTCATCCCAAGTCAGTCTACAGCCCTTGACCCCAGCCTTGACCCTTTTAGAAGTTCCTCCTGCCCATGTTTGCTCTCTAAGGTCCTGAAGGATCTGTAGCTTGTGTTGTTCAAAACCCCAAATTCCTGACAAGGCTTCCGTTCCTCCTCAGTTTTGACATGTGACCAGAACCGGAAATTTTTATTGACATAGTTGGCTCTCCTAATAGTGAACTCGAGAGTCGGTGTCAGCTACGTCAGGGCAGAGGTTAAGTCCATAGGGTCCCCCTGAGCAAAGGAGAAATGGGCACTCGCAGCATGGCTTGAGCTCACTCAGTGCCCTCTTGTGCAGTGTCCAACCCGCACAACCATACCAGCCAGCTCTGATTAGTTGATTGGAGAGGAAAAGGGAAGAGAAAAAGAAGGGGAAAGGAATTCCACTGGGAACCAGGGCACTATTTAACCTTAGCCCTCTGGCCAAATGAAGGACCTTCCTCAAACTGATGAGGGACCCCGGGGGGAAGCGCAGCCCAGCAACCCACCCAGACAGGCAGCCTGGCCTCTGTGGACCAAGGCTGGACCAAGCCCAGTGGTGGGGCGGGGGACCAAGAGAGGGGGGAGGAGTAGGGTAGAAAGGTCCCTGCTGAAACAACCTAGTTGTTTCCCCGTCCCACACCCCCACCCCCACCCCAACCTGTATCCCGGGGAAATAAAGTGCAGCTGGGTTCTTGGTTGCCATGGCGACTGCCACAAAAAATTTGGGGGGAAAAACACCCCGGGGCATGAAGAAGCAATTTGCTCTCAGCTCTGGGAGGCGGGGTGTGTGTGTGGGGGGGGGGGGAGGACGCGGATCAGCATCTCCTGAGGAGGAAAAAGCGGTGAGAGAGAGCCAGACCAGGGTAGGTGGCGTCCAGGAACCTGGAACCTTCCGTGGCCCCCACCAGCCATCCGAAGGGAGAGAGCGCCGGGCAACTCCGGCTCTGGCGTGGAGGTTTTCAAAGCCCTCACTTCTGAGCCCCACCAGGGCAGCCTCACACTCCCCACTCTAGGCCTTCTACACCCCTCCTAGGGGAGCGGGGCAGGGACGGCAACGCCATACGGATTTCTTTGTTTTCTTTTTTTAATTTGCGATTCCGCCTTGGGACAGGGCACTGACTGGGGGAAGGCACAGGCCTGATAGCCATCAAATTCCCCCAAATCTAGCAAGGGACCCAACCTCACTCCCCAGCCCCTCCCCTCCCCCTTCAGGCTGTGGTGGAAGAGTCCAGAAGTCCTCGGATGTGGGGAGGAGGGCGAACTTAAACCCCCAGAGGGAACCTGCAGCCTAGTTCCCCCTCCTTCTAGTTTCCCTAAAGCTCCAAGAAAGCAGAGTGTGGTGGCTGCTGAGTTTTTGTTGGTTTTTTTTAATCTGTTACTAAGACGCAAGTGAATCAAATCCACTCTGAGGGAAAGGGGAAGGGGGGGCGGAGGGGCAGGGGCCATGGTGTTTGCAGAAGTTGGAAATTTAATAAGAAGGGAAAATAAAAATAGCCACTGTGCTGGAGAGTCAGAGAGGGTTGGAAGAAATCCCAGGTGTGGGACGCCAGGCTAGGTGGAAAGGCCTGCAGAGGGGGAGAGGGGGTGAGGGTCCCCAGAGTCTGGAGGGGCAAGGAAGGTATAGCTGGGGGCAACAGGAAAGGAGGGTTTGGGGCACCACCCGGCATGGCCTAATTCCCTGGCAGATTTCCCACAGGGGTTAGTGGGACACAGAGATCGGGGAGTGGCCATCTGAAAACCTAGCTGAGGGGGTACAGCTCCTGATTACTTGGTCTTCACAGTGCCACCTACCTCCCGACTGCTCAGGTGATGCAACACGCAGACAGGGTTGCCATGAACAGCTGTGTAGGTTGCTCACTGCACAAGAGTGCTTGACAGAAGCGTGAGCAAGGGCTGATACCATCTGTTCCCCTTGCCGCACCTTTCATGTGCCCAGAGGAAGGGGTGCCTTTTAAAGATCCACATAATAAAGGTGGAAACACCCTAGAAGTCCATTAACAGATGAATGGATAAACAGACGTGGTCCATCCGTACAATAGAATAGTATTCAGCCGTAAAAAGCAACGATGTACTGACACATGCTACAATGTGGATGAAACTTGAAAATATGCTGAGTGAAAGAAGCCAGGTATAGAAGAGTGAATATTGTATGATTCCATCTATATGAAATGTCCAGAATAAGTAAATCCATGGAGACAGAAAGCAGATTGGTGGTTGCCAGGGGCTGGGGGGTAGGGGGGTGGGAGGGGAAGATTGGGAAATGACTGCTTTAATGGGTACAGGTTTCCTCTGGGGATGATGAAAAGTTCTCCAACTAGATACAGATGGTGGCTGCACATTACGAAGGTACTAAATGTCACTGAGCTGCATACGTTAAAATTTCACATGAATGAAAAAAGAAACAATCCATGCGAAGATAGAGGACTAGCTGGGGCCCTGCACACGGCTGATCCCACCCCGGCACTCCCCAGAAAACCCAGGATTGCTGACAGGCCCAGACCAGAGCAGCCCTGGGGGCCCTCTGGGAATGGCTAAATGGAATTCATTCATTCATTCATTCATTCATTCACTCCACAAATATTTACTGAGTCGTTTATTTCATGACAGGTGCTATGCTGGGCGGTGAATGAATAAACCCCTGCTCTGGGGCTGACACGCCAGTGGGGCAGAGAGACAAAGCCAACAAGCATGGCCTACGGTACCTGAGGTGGCGGTGCGTGCTGTAGAGAGAAATAAAACCCGCAGGGGTGTGAGCAAGCCGGGACACTGCCTTCAGTTTTAACTGGGCGACCTCAGGAGGTGACGTTTGAGCGAAGTCCTGAAGCAGGCAGCTAGGAGTCAGTCACGTGGCTATGTGGGGGAAGGGCACGCCAGGCAGAGGGAACAGCCGCTGTGAAGTGCTGAACCTTGTTACCTGAAATGAGCACCCCTCTCAATGTGGGTTGCTCAGTCATATTTAAGGTTCTGCTGGGGCCTTTTTTTTTTTTCCGATTCTGACTTGGATGAGGCACCAGCTGTGAGATGACACAGATGTGACCCCCATCAAATCTCCCCCAAAGCCAAAAGTCTTGCATTTCTATCACCAGTAGATGATCCACAGTCTATGCCAGGACCAGGACAAAAGTCATAGCAGCAAATCCTACATAAGACTATCTTATCTGCCTCCTTATTCACTCACTTAACCTTCACAGTGAACCCCAGTGACGTCAAACATGTTATCTCCATTTTTCAGGTGCGAAAACTCACTTGAAACTGAGAGATGAATTGTCTTGCCCAAGCTGATGAGAGCTCTGGATCTGAACCCGGGACGCCTGTCTGCGGATCCAGATGGGTGAGGTCTGTGAGCTTCTTCCAAGGTTGGACCTTGATGGGGTCCTCAGGCCTCCAGTCTTGTCTTGGAGCTGCCTCTGGGTCCCGGGGCTCACAGAGGGGCCGAGCTCGGCGGAGGATCCCCAGCTCAAAGGAGTCAGCGTTGGCAGGTGATTGATGGCTTAATATCTCGATTGATGGTTTAATATCTTGCACTGCGACCCGGGCCCCTCCTCACCCACGCCGCTGTGGATGGCCCCCAACGAGAGACAGAGATGGGATAATTCAGTTACCGAAAAGAGAACGAAAATTCCGGAGAGAGAGAGGGGCGCCGAGCAGGGGGCGAGCTGGGAACTGATTTGGCTAGGTTTGGATGAGAGGGAGAAAGCAGGTTCCCGGTCGTGTTGGGGGCTGGGGTGTCCCAGCCCCCAGTCCCTCTGCAGCCTCCATCTGACTTCCTGTCTTTTTTTTTTTTTAAGGATTTTTTCTTTTTTTGTTTTTTATTAATTTATTTTTGGCTGCGTTGAGTCTTTGTTGCTGCACGCAGGCTTTCTCTAGTTGCGGCTAGCGGGGGCTACTCTTCGTTGCGGTGTGCGGGCTTCTCATTGCGGTGGCTTCTCTTGTTGCGGAGCACGGGCTCTAGGCGTGTGGGCTTCAGTAGTTGTGGCTCGTGGGCTCAGTAGTTGTGGCTCGTGGGCTGTAGGGTGCAGGCTCAGTAGCTGTGGCGCACGGGCTTAGTTGCTCCACGGCATGTGAGATTTTCCCGGACCAGGGCTTGAACCCGTGTCCCCTGCATTGGCAGGCGGATTCTTAACCACTGCGCCACCAAGGAAGCCCCTGACTTCCTGTCTTGAAATGGAGAGAGCAGGTGCGATGAGTGAGAGGCCTCAAGGCAGGATCAAGACCTCAGAGGAGACGGCAACATGCGGCCTCCACCTGAAAAGGCTGGATAGAGGCTGGGGGGACACAGGAGGGAGATGGGTGCTGGCGGAACTTGGAGCTGGAGGGGGCTGGGGGTTCTAGGAACCCAGGTCAGAAGCCTCGGGTCATCCTTGACTTGGTTCCTCTCTCTCTATGTCCACTTACATCCAAACCTTGGACTTTACTTCTCCCCACCTCCACGGCCCCACCCGGTCCAGCACAGCGTTGCTCACCTGGACCTTGCAGCCTCTGCCTGGTCCCCAGCTCCTGCCCTCACCCTTAAGCCTACTCCTCTCACAGCCTCCAGGGTGAACACCTGAGCCAGGTCGTGTCCGTCTTCTGCTCAGAACCTGCGTGGCCCCCACCTTGGCTGAGTTTCCTGTCGCTGCCACCATTAATTCCCACAAATGTAGCGGCTTAAACAACACACATGTATCATCTCAGGTTCTGGAGGTTTGGTTCAGGTCTCCAGGGGCTAAAATCTAGGTGTCAATGACTGTGAGGCTCTAGGAAAGGATCCTGTGAATTGCTCATTCAGTTATTGACGGAATTCAGTTCCTTACAGTTGTAGGATGGAGGTCTCCGTTTTCTTCCCGGCTGTCACCTGAAGCGGTAACCTGTGCTAATTGGCTCGTGGCCCCTCCTTCCATCTTCAAAGCCAGCAAAGGGGGGTCCTTTTCACATGGCATCTCTCTGACCCCCCTTTCTTGCCTCCTTTTTTTTTAAATTAATTTTTATTGGAGTATAGTTGCTTTACAATGTTGTGTTAGGTTCTTGCTGTATTATCCCCTCTTTTTTAGATTTCCTTCCCATTTAGGTCACCACAGAGCACTGAGTAGAGTTCCCTGCGCTGTACAGTAGGTTCTCATTAGTTACCCATTTTATACATAGTAGTGTATATATGTCAATCTCAATCTCCCAATTCATCCCACCCCCCTTCCCCCCTTGGTAACCATAAGCTTGTTCTCTACATCTGTGACTCCATTTCTGCTTTGCAAATAAGTTCATCTCTACCATTTTTCTAGATTCCACATATAAGCGATATTCTACGATATTTGTTTTTCTCTTTCTGACTTACTTCACTCGGTATGACAATCTCTGGGTCCATCCACATCTCTGCAAATAGCACTATTTCATTCCTTGTTATGGCTGAGTAATATTCCATTGTATATATGTACCACGTCTTCTTTATCCATTCCTCTGTCAATAGACACTTAGGTTGCTTCCATGACCTGGCTATTGTAAATAGTGCCGCAGTGAACATTGGGGTGCATGCATCCTTTTGAACTATGGTTTTCTCCGGATATATGCCTGGGAGTGGGATTGCTGGGTCATACGGTAGCTCTATTTTTAGTTTTTTAAGGAACCTCCACAACGTTCTCCATAGTGGCTGTATCAATTTACATTCCCACCAACAGTGCAAGAGGGTTCCCTTTTCGCCACACCCTCTCCAGCATTTATCGTTTGTAGATTTTTTGATGATGGCCATTCTGACCAGTGTGAGGTGACACCTCATTGCAGTTGTGATTTGCATTTCTCTAATATTAGTGATGTTGAGCATCTTTTCATGTGTTTCTTGGCCATCTGTCTGCCTCCTTGTTCCACATTTAAGGACTTGTGTGGTTAGATTGGGCCCACCCCATAATGAGGATAACTCCATGTGAAGATCCTTAATTACATTTGCAAAGTCCCTTTTGCCAGGCGAGGTAACGTATTCACAGGTCCCAGGGATTAGGACATCTTGGCAGGGCCGTTATTCTGTCTACCAAGCTCCTCACTCAGAGCAAAACCCCAGGTTCTCACTAAGGCCACGACGAGGCCCTGCACACTCTGCCCCCATCACCTCCCTGCCCTCATCTCCCTCCACCTCCTCCCCTCACTCCCTCCCTGCTGCCACATGGGCCACTTCGCTGTTCTCCAAACTCATCAGGCACATTCCTGCCTCAGGGCCTTTGCACAGGCTGTTCCCTCTGCCTGGATCATCCTCTCCCTGATATCCACATGCTTTCTCCCTCACCTCCTCCAGGTGTCCCCTCACATGTCCCCTCTCCAGGACAGTCTTCCCTGATACACACTACCCGCCCCCCGCAGATTTACAACCACCACAGACCCCCATCACGGCTTTGTTTTTCTGCATTGCACTCACCGGCCTGGGATATACCCGAGGATATTTACTCATTGTTTGTCTTGTCTCTTGTCTCTCTCCCCTACCCAAATGTCAGCTCCATCAGGGGAAGTTCTTTATCAACACCATTTCCTCCATACTCCTCAGCACCTCTCCACCACTCACCCCGACTCCAGCCCCTGCCACAGAGCAGGTGCTCACTAAGTGTTTGTTGAGTGAACGGAGGGCAGGCAGTTAGGGCCCTAGCATGGAGGGGGACTTAGGGACCCCAGGGAAGGCAGGAGGGCAGGTGGAGAGGGGTCAGTATGGGGGGGGGTAGAGCAAAAGACCTAGAAGAATCCTAGAGGTTAAGAGGATTCTATGGTGAAATGGACCAACACTCACCAGGCCTACTCACGTTGTGGGATCAAATGCAACTCCATTTTGGCTTCTTGCTGCCCCTCTAACATGCTTTGTTGGGGGGGCATCTACCCTGCCCTGCCCCCATTGGATAAACTCACCCTCCTGACTCCCCCCCCCACCCCAGCTCATCTCAGATAACAGATGCTCCTGTGATCACCTTAGGTCACGAGGTAGCTTGGGCACGATTCAGAACATCCGGACCCAAGCCCAGACCATGGTTTAGACTTAAATATTCTCCCCTCTTCCCAGGGCCAAGTTCTGGGGTCCCTGGAGTGGTGCTGGCCCATCCTCACCTCCGCTGTCCCTCCTTTGCTTTCACACTATTAAAGAAAACCAGAGCCTGACACACATTATAGCGGTGAAGAAAATTTTTATTTTTTAAAACAACTATGGGACTTCCCTGGTGGCGCAGTGGTTAAGAATCCGCCTGCCAGCGCAGGGGACACGGGTTTGAGCCCTGGTCCGGGAAGATCCTACATGCCGCGGAGCAACTAAGCCCGTGCGCCACAACAACTGAGCCTGTGTTCCACAACTACTGAAGCCCGTGCCTAAAGCCCGTGCTCCGCAACAAGAGAAGCCACTGCAATGAGAAGCCCACGCACCGCAACGAAGAGTAGCCCCCGCTCGCCGCAACTAGAGAAAGCCCGCGCGCAGCATCGAAGACCCAATACAGCCAAAAATAAATAAATAAATTTATTTTAAAAAATAATAAAATTAAAAATTAAAAAATTAAAACAACCATTGCAATAGAGGAAAAGAGGCCTCAGTATAGAAATGGGCTGGGCTTCCCTGGTGGCGCAGTGGTTAAGAATCTGCCTGCCAATGCAGGGGACATGGGTTCGAGCGCTGGTCGTGGAAGATCCCACATGCCACAGAGCAACTAAGCCTGTGCGCCACAACTACTGAGCCTGCGCTCTGGAGCCTGTGAGCCACAACTACTGAGCCCGCATGCCACAACTACTGAGCCCACGTGCTACAACTACTGAAGCCTGTGCTCCTAGAGTCCGTGCTCCGCAACAAGAGAAGCCACCACAATGAGAAGCCCATGCACCGCAGCAAAGAGTAGCCCCCGCTCACCACAACTAGAGAAATCCCACGCGGAGCAACGAAGACCCAACGCAGCCAAAAATCAATCAATCAATAAATTTGTAAAAAAATAATACCATTAAAAAAACAGTATAGAAGGGGGCTCAGTTCTGAATGCAGGATGAGCATGTGGGGATTTGCAGCCAAGGAGCAGGGTGTTGAGGCAGTGGATGGAAAATTACTAAGAGGAAACATCAGGGGTAGGGGGGATTCTGGCTCCCCTGACTTAGTTGGTTTCTTGCTAAAACTAGATTCTACAAGGAAGGACCCAGAGAAGCCCAAGGTTGAGGCATCGCCAAAAAGATTACCCACAGGAGCCTGAGCAAATTTGGGTCAAGGAGAGAGTCTTTGTCAAGACCCAGGATCTGAGCTTGGGGAGGGAAGGGGAGTGTAGGGGGTGGAATGGTGGTCCCCAAAAGGATGTGCCCATGCCCTAACCCCCAGAACCTCTGACTATGAGCTTATTTGAAAAAAGGGTCTTTGCAGACGTAATTAAGAATCTTAAGACCATCCTGGATTATCCGGGTGGGCTTAAATCCAATGACAAGCATCCTTATAAGAGACAAAAGAGAAGAAAACATAGACACACACGGAGAAGTCCATGTGAAGACGGAGGCGGAGATTGGAGTGACGCAGCCACAAGCCAACGAAAGCCCGGAGTCACTAAAAGCTGGAAGATGCAAGAAAAGATTCTTCCCCAGAACCTTCAGAGGAAGCATGTCCTGGCCAGACACCTTGATTTCACATTCTGGCCTCCAGAACTGTGAGAGGATAAATTCCTATCGTTTTAAGCCTCGAAGTTTGTGGTGCTTTGTTATGACAGCCCCGGGAAACCATGGGTCAGATGGTTCTTCTTAAACTGGTTCTGCTGTCAGATGACACTGCCTTTCAGAACCGATAGCAGGTGTTCAGAGTGGAGACTTTCTCTTGTATATACTTTGAAGGAACCATCTGACCTGGCCCCTGCCATTCCCTTGGGACTTGCTGTCTGCTCAGGCTCTGACTCTCTCCCCATTGAAACCAGTCATATACTTGCAGTTGGAGTCCCAACACCTCCTACAGGGAACCCTACTGAAAGTACCCCATATTTTGATCCAGCAGAGCAGTCACTGCCTTCCACAGGTCATGAGGTCCCCAAAGTCCAGGAGACCCACAGCAGATTCTCCAGGCCATCCGGTTGGATGTCCTTCCTTCCCTTGTCTGCCTCCTTTCTCCTTTTTATTTTTATTTTATATTGGCGTATAGTTGATTAACAATGTTGTGTTATTTTCAGGTGTACAGCAAAGTGATTCAGCTATACATATACATGTATCTATTCTTTTTCAACTTCTTTTCCCATTTATGTTATTACAGAATATTGGGCAGAGTTCCCTGTGCTATACAGTAGGTCCTTGTCGGTTATCTTACACACTGCTATATTTATTTATTTGGTTGTGCAGGGGTCTTATTTGCGGCATGCGGGATCTTCGTTGCAGCACTTGGGATCTTTTATTTGCAGTGTGCGGGATCTTTTTTTTTTTTTAGTTGTGGCATGCGGACTCTTAGTTTCGGCATGCATGTGGGATCTAGTTCCCTGACCAGGGATCGAACCCGGGCCCCCTGCATTGGGAGCGTGGAGTCTTAACCACTGGACCACCATGGAAGTCCCCTCACACTGCTATATTTAAAATAGAGGCCCCTTTCTCTTGAGGAGGAGAGCATGAAGCTTACAGCACAGCCCCCTCTGAAGAAATCCTCATAAAATCCTCTCAAACCTGCCTTCCCCAAACTATTCAGATCCGTCAAGGCGAGAGTCGTGAAACCCATAGTGATCCATCAACTTTAGAAATCTTCACTGTGGCCTGGCACCTCCCACTGTTCTGCGTCTACTTATTTTGGGGACTCAGTGAAAATGACCATCTTAGCATCCTGTTAACTCTAGTAATATCCACCTCTGGGGGTCACTGATGTTGACCACTAAATATTTCCAGCTCTCCACCTTTTCAGCGCATGATGGGTGACACTTCCTGGTCCTCTGTGATTGGCTGGAGCCATGTGATGAATTCTGGCCAATCAGCTGCGAGCAGAAGTGATGATGTCACTGCCAGGCTGGAGCTTTTAATGGCCGATGCAAGATACTTTGCTCTCTTTCTCTGCGGCAGTGACTAGGAACATTCCAGATAGTTGCTGCCTCATCAGCCTGGGTCCTGCCATGAGGATGACCCCAGGTGACCCCAAATTGTTATGTAGCGTGAACAAGAAATAAACTTTTAAGTCACTGAGATGTTGGGGTTATTTGTTACAGCAGCATAACCTAGTGTCTCAGTCGGCATATTAGTATTCCATGGGGACTGTAACAAATCACCGCAGACTTGATGGCTTAACACAATAAACATTTATTCTCTTACAGTTCTGGATGTCAGAACCCTGAGATTGGTTTCACTGGGCTGAAACTAAGGTGTTAGCAGGACCCTGCTCCTTCCGGAGGCTCTAGGGGAGAATCTGTTTTCTGGCCTTTTCTAGCTTCTAGAGCCATGTCCCTTTCATTCCTTGACTCATGGAGCCTTCCTCTATCTTCAAAGCCAGCAGCATAGGATCGTCAACTCTCTGCTTCATTATCACATCATCTTCTCCTCTTCTGCTTTTGTAGTCTCATCTCCCTCTGCTTCCCTCTTATAAGGATACTTGTGACTGCATTGGGGGCCCCCCCCAGATAATCCAGGATAATCTCCCCATTCCAAGAGCCTTAACTGAATTCCACCTGCAAAGCCTCTTTTGCCACAGAAGGTCACATTCCCAGGTCCCAGAGATCAGGAACTCATATATCTGGGGGGCACTATTCAGCCTAAAACAGTGGTTCCCCTAGAAGCAAGGATTCAAGTGAAAATAGTATATTTGGAAAATGATCCCAGGAAGAAGAGTGAGGAAATGAAGAAGCCAGGAATGAGTATGTTATTGAGATTACTGCTGTGGGAAACTAGGCTCGATTCTACTGGAGAATTCTGGGAGAGAGTGTGGAACTGTGCAATAAAGAATTACCCTCACTCAAAGAGAGGTCTGGCCTTTACCTTTGGCTCCTGGTAGGTGACCTCTAAGCCCTAGGAATGTCTTGCTTGATAAGAATATCTTTGTTTGAAAACTAACACAACATTGTAAAGCAATTTACTCCAATAAAGATGTTATTAAAAAAAAAAAAAAAAGAGTATCTTTGTTTGGGACTTCCCTGGTGGTGTGGTGGTTAAGAATCCACCTTCCAGTGCAGGGGACGCAGGTTCAATCCCTAGTCAGGGAACTAGATCCCACATGCATGCTGCAACTAAGAGTTCGCACGCCACAACTAAGGATCTGGCGAGTCACAACTAAGGAGCCCACCTGCCAAGACTAAGACCTGGCGCAACCAAAAAAAAAAAAAAAAAAAACTGTATGGGGATAGACAGGCTAATGAACAGAATAGAGAACCCCAAAACAGACCCACAGATATGCCTGACATTTAAAAAAAAAAAAAAGAGAGAGTATCTTTGTTTATCTGGGGCCTTGGTGATGCCAGATAGCCCATGCTAACACTGTGATTTATGGTTGGTGCCTTGGGCCACACTAGATAGTAACAATGTTATTTATGATGGGGGCCTTGGACCACCCAGCATTAGCTCGACCTCTGGAGGGGCTGGAGACTGAGGTCAACCACATGGGTGGTCAATCATATCTATGTGACCAAGACCCAGCAAAAACTCTGGACATCAATGTTGGAGTGAGCTTCCTAGGTTGGTAGTATACCATGCGTGTTGTCACACATCACTGCTGGGAGAAGTTATTACTGTATGCACAACTCCACCAGATGGGAACAAGTGGATGCTTGCTCTTGGCGTCTCCTGGATCCTGCCCCATGCACCTCTTCCCTTGTCTAATTTTATTTTTTTATTTTATTTTATTTTATTTTAGGCTGAAACTTGTGGCTTGTGGGATCTTAGTTTCCTGACCAGGGATTGAACCCAGGTCCTCAACAATGAAAGCACGGAGTCCTAACCCCTGGACTGCTGGTGAATTGCCCCCCCACTTGACTGATTTTAATCCGTATTCTTTTCCTGTAATAAACCATTACCATGAGTATGAGAGCTTTTCAGTGAGACTTATTGAAACTGAGGGTAGTCTTGGGAACCACAAACTTGCTATTGGTGGTAGAAGTGAGGGTGGTTTGGGGGACCCCAATATTTGCAGTTGGTGGTAGAAGTTTTAGAGTTGGGAACTCTTTTTTTTTGTTTGTTTGTTTGGATAGGTAAGACGTGGATTTATTTAGAGAGAAACACACTCCACAGACAGAGCGTGGGCCATCTCAGAAGGTGAGAAAAGCACCAGGGTATGGGGTTTCAGTTCTTACACTGGTGGGTAATTTCATAGGCTAATGAGTGGGAGGAGTATTCCAGCTATTTCCGGAAGGGGCGGGGATTTCCAGGAATTGGGCCACCGCCCACTTTTTGATCCTCATGGTCACCTTAGAACCGTCATGGCGCCTGTGGGTGTGTCATTTAGCTTGCTGATGTGTTACAGTGAGCGTGTGCTGAGGCTCAAGGTCTAGTGGAAGTCGACTTGTCCACCATCTCGGACCCATTTGGTTCTAATCCGTTTATGTCATGTCCTCAGGCTATATCATTCTTTCAAAGGTTTTGCCCTGCCCCCTTCCCTCCTGTTTCATTGCCCCCTCAGAGATTTTACTCCCATATTCTTAGGGGAAGCAGAAGGGCAATGGTCTGTCTTCTGTAACTTCTTCAAGGCTGAGTAGGGGTGTCGACCCTGCCTGTCAGGGAGTAAAAATCTAAGAGTTGGGAACTCAAACTTTGCAAGAATGCACCTCAGAGTTGTCCCACCTGAGATGTGATGGAGCTGGTGTATTTATCCTCCAAGTCTCATCTTTCATTGGCCAAGACTGCTCCTGAGGGCATTACTTGCATATGCTTTCTCCTGAGAAAAATCCCTCAGGCAGAAGGTTGCAGGTGCTGGCATTACTGGCACAGCAAATGTCAGGGGGACATGGGCAGGACACCCACAGTGTGGGTGGAACACACAGCCTGTCCTGACTAATACTTGACATCTGTTGAGAGCTTTGTAAGTGCTAGACACTGTTCAAGCCCTTTATTTCCTTTTGGATCCTAAAGATACCCTATGGTCTATTAATAAGCCCATCTTTCTGATGAGGAAACTGAGGTATGGAGAGGTTAGGTCACTCAAACAATGTGCATTAGCCTGCTTGGGCTGCCATAACAAAATACCATAGGCTGTATGAGTTAAACAACAGAAATTTCTCATAGTTCTGGAGGCTAGAAGTCCAAGATCAAGTTGTTGGCTGATTTGGGTTCTGGCGAGAGCTCTTTTCCTGGCTTGTAGATGACTACCTTCTTGCTGTATCCTCACATGGTGAGAAGAGAGAGCATTCTTCTGTCTCTTCTTAAAAGGGCACTAATCCTATTTTATCAGGCCTCCACCCTTAATGACCTCATTTCACCTTAATTATCTCCATAGAGACCTGGGCTCCAGATACAGTCACATTGGTGATTGGGACTTTAACATATGCATGGTGGGGGAAGAACATTCCGTCCATAACGCAGGATCACAGAGCTATTGAGTGCTGGAACTGATATTCAAACCCAAGCTCCTACCCACTGCTTCTTATAGCCAGTGGAGAAGCAGAAAGCTTGCAGAGGGGAAGGGAGAACAGATGAGGGAGGGCAGGTGGGGATCATGGGAGTGGCTTGATCTATACCCAGGAAGCCTGGGACTGTGGAAACCTGAACTTCAGCCTACTTGGGGCCAAGAGCACCCTAAGGTTTTGCAGCTTGAATAGTTATTTTAAACCCTAAATTGGACCTGGTCACTCCCTTGCTCAAAACCTTCCATTGGCTTCTCATCATTCTTTGAAGAAAATATGGGCTCCTCCCCATGACCTATAAACCCCTGTCACCTCCCTGCCCTCATCTCTTACCACTGTCCTCCCTGACTTTACTCCAGCCCCCTTGATGTTTCTCAAACACACCAAGTGGGTGCCAGCCTCAGGGCCTTTGCATATGCTTTTGCTGGCATTTGCAGGGCTTGCTCTCTCTCTTCACTCAGGTTTCTGATTGGGGCAAAGACTGTTTCCTAATATTCCTTTTCCTTGTCTTTTTTTCTTACTTTATTT
This sequence comes from Monodon monoceros, assembly GCF_005190385.1. Classification (NCBI taxonomy): domain Eukaryota; kingdom Metazoa; phylum Chordata; class Mammalia; order Artiodactyla; family Monodontidae; genus Monodon; species Monodon monoceros. Next base: position 164,211,687 of record NW_021703768.1, read on the forward strand.
TTTTGTAAGCAATTATTTTTCATTGTGCTAAAATATATATAACATAAAATTTTAGTAAATGAAGTATCAGTGCATTCACAATGTTGTACAACCATCACTACTGTCTAGTTCCAGAACTTTTTCATCACTCTCAATGGAAACTTCACACCCATTATGCAGTCGCTCCCCATACCTCGGCCCCCACTTTCCTTGTCTTTTGTATTAATAGGACAAGTCCATTTTTAAGCTAGGTGCACCGCCATCCAAGAAAAAGAGTACATTTCCCAGCCTTCCTTGAAGCTATGGCCATGTGACATTCTAACCAATGACACATGAGCAACCGTGATGTGTGCACCTTCTGGGCAACGCCCTTGAAGGGGAAGAGCAGAGCCTCCACCTGACCTTTCCCGTCCCACTGGCTGGAAGGTGGATGTGATGAGGAATCATTTTGGCCCACCTTACAGATGGTAGAACAAAAGACAAAAAGAGCCTGAGCCTCCACCACAATGTTGCTAATCATTCCAGCCCTGACTACTTATACCTAGATTATTAAGTGTACGCTAAATAAAGTTATCTCTTATTTGAGCCAATGTAATGCTGGGTTTCTGTTCCAGCAACCAAAATGATATTGTAACTAACACAGAAGTTGGTAATAGAATCTAAAATACGTGGCATTTCCTTAGCAAGCGGGCAACTGGTGAGGATTCAGATATGACAGGCTGGGAAGTTGATGGCCTTTGTTATGCAGGGACAAAACATTTAGGAGGCCTGCTGCTATAGACTGAATGTGTGTGTCCCCCCAAATTCAGAGGTTGAAATCAAATCCTCAATGTGATGGTATTAGGAGGTGGGGCCTTTGGAAGGTGATTAAGTCCTGAGAGTGGAGCCCTCATGAATGGGATTAGTGCCCTCACGAGAAAGACCCCGGACAGCTCCTGGCCTCTTCTACCAAGTGAGGATACAGGGAGAAAACAGCCATCTGTGAAGCCCTCACCAGACACCAGATCTGCCGGCACCTTGATCTTGGACTTCCAGCCTCCAGAACTGGGATAAATAAATATCTGTTGTTTATAAGCCACGCAGTCCGTGGGATTCTGTTACAGCAGCCCGAACACACTAAGACACCTGCCATCTGTGCTATCCTTGAAGACAGCCTGTAGCTCTAGGGAGAGTGGTTGGCTTTCTGGAATACAAGCCATGCACCAGCTATGGCTACTATGTGAGTCAGAAATAACCTTGTGTGTCCTTTAAGCCATGATAATGTTTCCCTTGCTCTCTGTATCCGCTCAGCTCCTGAGTTCAGATGGCAAGAGTCTGGATGGCAAGTTCAGGTAGTGATGAATACTGCATTTTCCAAATAGCAGACGTTTGGACAGTGACGGGTACCTGCCCTGGGGGACCTTGTTGTTACAACAGCCTAACGTTTGCCTTGACTGATACTCACCCATAAAATAAACTGCTTCCTTTATTGAGTATTGCGGTGATTCAGTGAGGGAATACACATAAAGCACCTAGCATGCGCCAGGCACATAATAGGTGCTCAATAAATGTTCATTGTTTCCCCCACCACCGCCATCTCTGGTTTAGGGAAGGAGATGTTCCTTCCCAAACTACCGGGGAAGATGCTTTGGTATCTCTTTTGTTTCCAGACAAGAAGCCTTGTCCCCAGACTGGCTTCCTCTGCAGCAACAGCTCCCGTCTGGCGGACCCTCTCCCCACATCTCTCTCTCTCTCTCATTCTGGTAACGCTGTTCCCTCCCTGTGCCCCTTCTTGCCTGGTTATTGCCTTTCAACCTGCCCTTCCTCCTTACTTGAGCTCCCCTCCACTAACACAGTAAGCACACGGGCAGCAGCACAGCCCAGGACCAGTTTCTTGCAAAACTTTTTATGAACCTCCCCTGACTACTAAGTGGTTAAAAATATCCCCCCTGCCCAGGCGATTTTGCTAAGCTGGTGTGGGTGGGTGGGGGCGGGGGGCGGGAGGGGGAGACGCGGGAGAGCTCACAAATGAAGCAAATTGCTGAAAATCGGATTTTTACTGTCTTATCTAGGAGCCACATGAGAGGAGAAGAGATTGCAATTTCTGCCAGAACTTTCTCACATCCCCGCATCTGGGGCAAGAAAGTGGCGGAGAGCAGGGGAGGAGCGAGTGAGAGAGACGATGGGGAGCGAGAACAGAAGGAAAGATAGAGGCTCAGGAGGGAGGGATTGGGAAGAGATGGGGGAGGAAAAAATGAAGAGGAGGAAAGGAAAATTAGGGGCAGCACTGAGAAAGGCATGGGTGCCCCCAGGAGGGGTGGATGCCACAACCTCAGCCTGGGTACCTACAGGGGCTGCATCTCTTGCAAAGCCCCTTTGCTCAGTTTGTTTTTGCTTTTGTTTTTGTTTTTTTTTTTTTGCGGTACGCGGGCCTCTCACTATTGTGGCCTCTCCCACTGCGGAGCACAGGCTCCGGACGCGCAGGCTCAGCGGCCATGGCTCACGGGCCCAGCCGCTCCGCGGCATGTGGGATCCTCCCGGACCGGGGAACGAACCCGTGTCCCCTGCATCGGCAGGCGGACCCTCAACCACTGCGCCACCAGGGAAGCCCAGCATTCAGTGTTTTTTTTCTTTTCCAAAGATTTTTTTTTTTTTTTATAATTAAGTTATTTATTTATGGCTGTGTTGGGTCTTCGTTTCTGTGCGACGGCTTTCTCTAGTTGTGGCAAGCAGGGGCCACTCTTCATCGCGGTGCGTGGGCCTCGCACTATCGCGGCCTCCCTTGTGGAGCACAGGCTCCAGACGCGCAGGCTCAGTAATTGTGGCTCACGGGCCCAGTTGCTCCGCGGCATGTGGGATCTTCCCAGACCAGGGCTCGAACCCGTGTCCCCTGCATTGGCAGGCAGATTCTCAACCACTGCGCCACCAGGGAAGCCCAGCATTCAGTTTTAATTGCTCATCAAGCTGGTGCAATAGGTAGGAACAACTCACCCATTTTACAGATAAGAAAACTCAGGCTTAGAGGAAGGAAGCCTTTGCTCAAGATCATAGAGCGAACGTATTCATCATGGGAATGACCAAACGAGGGTCTAGGACAGGAGTGGGGAAACCTTTTCCGTAAAGGACCAGAGTAAATATTTTCAGCTTTGCAGGCTACACAATCTCTGTTGCAATGACTCAGCTCTGCCCTTGTATGGTGCCGTAGACAACATGTAAAGGAATGGGCATCTTTGCATGCCAAATAAAGCTTTATTTACAAAACCAAGTAACCCGCTGGATTTGGCCCGGGAGCCTTAGTTTGCAAACCTCCAGTCTAGAACTGGAGTCCAGTATGGTAGCCACTAGCTACATGTAGCTATTTATACTTAAATTCATTTGAATTAAACAAAATGAAACACCTAATCCCTCAGTCATGCTAGCCATGATTCAAGAGCTCAACGTCTGCCTGTGGCCATGTATGGTGGCTACTCGTGGATAGTCCAGAAAGTGACCATCTCCATCATCACAGAAAGTTCTGTTGCACAGCGAGTGCTGATCTAGAGCTTTTGTCTCTAGATCATGTTTTCTAGTAGTTTAAAAAATGATATTTGGGTCTGTGGAAAAGGCTTTACACTTTCATTTGTTCAATCAACAAACATTTGTCCACTGCTGTCTGGGTGCCAGACGCTGCTGCTGTGGTGCTGGGGGCACAGAGAAGGCCGAAAAAGGCCCATTCCTGATTTGCTCATTGCTTTATTGTCTCTCTGAATTGCCCCTCCACCCACATATCTGTGTGGCTCCCTCTGATGCTTCATTCGGGTTTCTGCTCCCTTGTCACATCCTCCAGGAAGCCTTCGCTGACCACACCAGCTAAAGAGAGTCTTTTCCTCATGCTCTTTACCCTGCCTGATTTCTCTTCACAGCCCTCTCTGACGCTATGTTACATATCCACTTATCTGCTTATTTGTTTTACCTCCTCCACCAGAATTGAAAGTCCATTAGGGCAGGGGTTTTGCTCTGCTTTCTCTTTAACAGGAAAGGTGGTTGTGAGCCCAGGTTTTCGAACTGACTGCCTGAGTTTGCGTACTTCCCTCCCCTCTTGCAGGCTGTGTGATGTTCAGCAAGATGCTGGGGCTCTGTCTGTAAAATGGAGATAATAATAGTATGTTGAATGGTGGCCCCCAAAAGATGTGTCCATGTCCTAATACCTGGACCCTGTGAATGTGACCATATTTCGAAAAAGGATCTTTGCAGGGAATTCCCTGGTGGTCCAGTGGGTAGGACTCTGTGCTTCCAGTGCAGGGGGCATGGGTTCGATTTCTGGTATGCTGCGTGGCGCAGCCAAAAAAAAAAAAAGATCTTTGCAGATGTAATTAAGGATTCGAGATGAGGTCATCATCTTGGATTATCTGGACAGGCTCTAAATCCAATGACTTATAAAAGAAGAGAAAGGGAGACGGTAATGACATGATCCAACCCAGAAATGACACACTAGTTCTGTTCAAAATTCATTGGCCAGAACTCATCATGTGGCCCCACTTAATTACAAGGGGGCCAGGAAATGTGATTCTGCCTGGAATGGGGGTAACAAGAAATATTTGGAGAACAGCAGTGATGACTTAACCACATGGGCATGGAGGGGTGGTCTGGTGAGAGATGGAGAGCCCCAGACCCAACATTTAGTGACTGGTTAGATAAGGACCCTATAAAGGAGGCTATAAAGGTGGGGATGGGGAACTCTAAGACTTTTCTGTGCATTGGTGTGATGGCTGCTACAGGCAGAGGACGGGCGACCCCAGACAAGGACCAGGAACTAAGCGACGAGAGCAGGTGAATGTCCATATGGCCAAGCTGGAGATCTTCCCTTATCAGTAGCCTGACATTCCATCCTTCCCATAATCCCATTGCACTGGGTAGGCTCAGGCTAGGAAGACAGAATCCACTCTAGGTATTTCAACAGGAAGGGAATTAATGCTGGGAATCAGCCTGCAAACCTCCTGGTAGGGATGGAGAAAGCCCCGCCAGCATCCAAGAGGGCAGAGCGTACAGGAACTATGGAGAATCATTGCTGATAATCTCAACTCCCAGCTCTCAACATCAAAGTAGGCGATTTGCAGGAAGACACCCAGAAGGTGCCAGCAAAAACCACACAACTGCCATGTGCCAAGGCCTGAGTTGCTGCTCACCATGGACAGGAACAACGATGGCTTCTGTTTCTCTTCTGCCTGACAAATCTCGCATGAATGCCTCTTAATTGTAGGCTCCTCCCTAAAGCCCTGCTGACAACGGAGTTTCAGACACGTAGTTCGCAGAAGTGCAGAGTAGCTAGCAGACACTCCAGCACACCTAAAAAGGTGAAACATGGAGATGGTGGCCAGAAGGATTCAGGGCAAGAAATTGGACGTGATCCTGAGCCATGGTGGTGACTGGACCCCACTCCAGACTTCCAAGACAGCCCTCTTATTTCATGAGGTTATTCCTTCCCAGGTGTTTCTTGGATTGAAGTCCTCCCTACAAAGCAATACACATTAGGTGACAGTGTAGAGCCCTGGTGATAAAACGGATGTTTAAAAGTAAAGAATGGGGACTTCCCTGGTGGCGCAGTGGTTAAGAATCTGCCTGCCAATGCAGGGGACACGGGTTCAAGCCCCAGTCCGGGAAGATCCCACCTGCCGCAGAGAAACTAAGCCCATGTGCCACAACTACTGAGCCTGCACTCTGGAACCCGTGAGCCACAACTACTGAGCCCACGTGGCTAGAGCCAGTGCTCTGCAACAAAGAGAAGCCACCGCAATGAAAAGCCCATGCACCACCACCTCAAAGAGTAGCAGCCCTCGCTCGCCCCAACTAGAGAAAGCCCACGCACAGCAACGAAGACCCAATGCAGCCAAAAATAAATAAATAAAGAATGGAATAGTATTCAGTGATCAAAAGAAATGAGCTACAAGAGGACATGGAGGAAACTTAAATGCATGTTGCTAAGTGAAGGAAGCCAGTCCAAAAAGGCTACAGACTATGATTCCAACTATATGGCATTCTGGAAAAGGCAAAGCAATAGAGGCAATCAAAAGAACTACTGTTGGGCTTCCCTGGTGGTGCAGTGGTTGAGAGTCTGCCTGCCGATGCAGGAGACACGGGTTCGTGCCCCGGTCCGGGAAGATCCCACATGCCGCGGAGCGGCTGGGCCCGTGAGCCATGGCCGCTGAGCCTGAGCGTCCGGAGCCTGTGCTCCGCAATGGGAGAGGCCACAACAGTGAGAGGCTCACGTACAAAAAAAAAAGAACTACTGTTGCCAGGAGTTCGGGGGAGGGGAGAGGGAGGGGGGAATAGCTGAAGCACAGGGAATTTTCAGGGCAGTGAAACTGTTCTGTGTGATACTGTAATGGTGATCTGTGAAATCGTGCAGTTGCCAAAACCCATGGAACATGCAACACTGAGAGTAAACCCTAGCGTAAACTGTGGACTTTAGTTAGTAATACTGTGTCAATACTGGTTCATCAATTGTAACAAATGTACCAAACTAATGCAAGATGTTAATAATAGGAGAAATTGGTGGGGGGTGGGGGGATATAGAAATGTCTGCACTATCTGTACAATTGTTCTATAAATGTAAAACTGCTCTAAAAACTAAAATTTAGGGACTTCCCTGGTGGCGCAGTGGATAGGACTCCATGATCCCAATACAGGGGGCCCGGGTTCGATCCCTGGTCAGGGAACTAGATCCCAAATGTATGCCACAACTAAGAGTTTGCATGTGGCAACTAAGGAGCCCTCCTGCAGCAACTAAGACTGGTGCAACCAAATAAATAAATATTAAAAATAAATAAATTAATTAAATCTACCAATTAAAAAAAGTAAAGAGGGAGTTCCCTGGTGGCCTAGTGGTTAGGATTCCGGGCTTTCACTGCCATGGCCTGGGTTCAATTCCTGGTTGAGGAACTAAGATCCCACAAGCCGCAAGCCTCGGCAAAAAAAAAAAAATTAAAGAGTGGCTTCTTGGGGCTGGATCATGCTCCAATGTGCAGATGTTCTCTGATGAACAGGAGCTGATTGCTTGAGCTGCCAGGGGTATACTAGGCATTGAGTTTCCAGGCCCTATGATTGGCAGCCATGAACTTCTCACTTTGGGCAGTTGTGGGGACTAGCCTGGCTGGCTTCCTTTATCAACCTTGAAGGTCTGTCTCCAGGATCTGGGCTCCCTCGGCAAGAACTACCTCGGTTTCTCCTAGATTAGTAAGCAAACTGGACCTCAGTTTCACCATCTATAAGTGGGGATATAATATGTAGTAGTCAGGACAGCCTAGGTTATGCTACATAACAAACAAGCCCAGATTGCTGAGCTAGAAGGGGCTGTGTTTCCGGGTTCCAGACACACTGTTTGTCAGTAATCAAGAAAATGTGACTTTCAAAAGACTATCAGTTATATGGCAGGCCCAGGTTTGCAGCAGGTCAGTGTGATGGGACAGATATTTCTGAGTCTCCACTGCAGAAACAGCAAGCACAGAGATGCCGACACTTTGTAAACACAGTTGCCTGCCCCCTGCCTAGAGCCAAACAAGGAGAAAGGACAGTTCCAAACCCAGCCTCTCCCAGCATCCACTCTTCCAGTTCCAGAGCAAGCCATATTCTGTCTTTCTCTCCTCTCTGCCCCACATTCCTTCAGAGCTGGAGGTTAATAAACTCATCACTGATGAGCAGGGAACACATCTACAGAGGTTTTAATTACAGCAGAAAATTGGCCCAATTGGTACTTAATGTAGAGTAAGTATCGAGTTAACTGGTCAGGACAGGAGTTGCTGAGGTTTGCGTGAAGGTGCCCTGAGCCCTGCTTGGCTAGTTTTCCCTGGGAATATCCAAGGGCAGGTGGAGGGCATGGTTCTGGTTCTCTGGGGACTGCAGGGGGACCTCAGAGACCCTGGAAGAGGAAAGGAAGCCGGCTGGGGTGAAGAGGTGAAAAGACATTTCTGAAACCTCAGCTCAGAGCTCTGCTCTCTAGCCTTGGAATTTTTCTCCCTTGTAATATCTGATTGCCAGCTCTTACAGGCAGCAGTGGATGAAGGGTTGGGGCTACCACAATGAGGGTGTAGGAGGAGCTGGGGAATGGGGTGGACGTCTGCGAGGATTGGTCCCTCAGAAGGTCAAGGCTGAGCTGAATGAATTAAACTTTCTAAGTGAGGATTGGGGGGGGAGAAATTTCCCTAGTCCTCTCATCCAGCCTCCTGTGTCTCCCCCAGAGGATGTGATAAATGGAAACCTTCTAGGAGAGCCAGTGCTCAAGAGAGAAAGGAATGAAAAGCCCCAAACAATCAGAGGAAACAGGAGAAACTAACCCCACCCAGGATCCACCGCGGTTTATGAATTTTCCATACATTCCAGGCCCCCAGAATGACTCCGTCTCACCCAGAGAGACAGTTTAGAAGTAAGAGCAGAGTCTCTGGAGTCAGACTGCCTAGACGCTATCTCTGAAAACTTCACTTACTAGCTGGGTGACTGAGGGCAAGTGACTTAACCTGTGTCTCAGTTTTCTCATCTGTAAAATGGGGATGTAATTTTGAATGGTTAATAGAAACTAGGCTAGGCTGCAAAAACAAAGAAACCCAACCTCTCAGTGGCTGAAAAATCACAAAATTTATTTCTCACTCATGTTTCATGTCTGTTTTGGGTCATTGGGGGGAGGCTTTGCTCATCATAGTCACTAGTGGAGCATTCACATTCTGAAACACTCTGGAACATTGTTGGCTGTCACACCGGAAGGAAATACTAAGAGCTTTGGAAGTTCATGCACAGGCAATTAGACGCTCTAGAGGGAATGTTGCGTGTCAGTTTCACTGTAGCTCATTGGTTAGAACTAGTCACACGACCTCACCCACAAGGTGGTCAGGAAGCACAATTCTTGGCCAGCAGCACTGGTGGTTGTTGTGAGTTAATGAGTGCAAGGTGCTTAGGTCAGTGTCTGGCATGAAGTGAGCACTCTTTACACGTTCTCAATTTTGAGTTTCATCGGCAAAAGTGATCCCACTCAGGTGTCTGATGTCTCTCTGACGCTGGTTGAGCCGGACCAAGATGGACCAGTGGCTGGAAGCCTGGAAGGTGTGCTCCAGGTGTGCACGAGCTGTGTGCCAGGGAAGTCCAACCACTGAGGTCCAGGTCAGGGCACACTCGTGCCTGACCCTGAACTCGGACAAAACCACAGAGCTACATCATGTATTCCAGGGTGGGAAATGTGAACTGGAGCCTCCCCAGACTCTCCACCCCCTGGGCCAACAGGCAACCCCCCACCCCTACAGAGACCCACCTTACCCCCGACACCATCCATGCCACCTGGGCAAGGGCAAGTGCAAATGCTCATGTCGGCTCCAGCCTGCAGCCCTCCAGGAGGTAGGAACCCGCCATACCCCTCATTGTCCTTCAGGTATCTGCCGGTTGATATCCTTTTCTCTCTCTCTCTTTTTTTTTTAATACATTTATTTTATTTATTTATTTATTTATTTTTGGCTGCGTTGGGTCTTCGTTGCTGGGTGCAGACTTTCTCTAGTTGCAGAGAGCGGGGGCTACTCTTTGTTGCGGTGCGCGGGCTTCTCACTGCCATGGCTTCTCTTGTTGCAGAGCACGGACTCTAGGCACGCGGGCTTCAGTAGTTGTGGCACATGGGCTCAGTAGTTGTGGCTCACGAGCTCTAGAGCTCAGGCTCAGTAGTTGTGGCGCACGGGCTTAGTTGCTCCGCGGCATGTGGGACCTTCCAAGGCCAGGGCTCGAACCCTTGTCCCCTGCATTGGCAGGTGGATTCTTAACCACTGCACCACCAGGGAAGCCCTGCATCGGGTCTTATTTGTGGCACAGGGATCTTCGTTGCGGCATACGGGCTCTAGAGTGCAGGGGCTTAGTTGCCCCGTGGCATGTGGTATCTTGGTTCCCCGACCAGGGATTGAACCCACGTCCCCTGCATTGGAAGGTGGATTCTTAACCATTGGACCACCAGGGAAGTCCCCTGATATCCTTCTCTCCTGACTAACTCGGAACCAGGCCCTTTCACTCACGCAGGTGTCGACCCAAACAGAGGAGGCGACAAATAACAGGTGAGGAAACAGGCCCTGAGCGATGGTCACCTGCTCAGGGTCTCCCAGCAGAAAGTGATGGAGGCAGAATTCAAATCCAGGCTGCTCTGTTTTCAGAGCTTGTAAAAACGTCACCAGGCTGCCTCTCTGAGGCTGCCCCTGTGCCCCCGACTAGCTCACCGCACGTCCCACCAGCCTCCCACAAGCAAACTTCCCCCTCGACTCAGCCCATGAGAGCAGGCAGCCCTGCAGAGCTCCTGGTTTTCCTATCACCCAACTGGAGCTCTCCTCCAAGGTGGGAGCTGAGGCCTCCCAGGCACCCAGGGAGCCCCCTGAATGATCAGCATCGCCCAAGGGCCTGAAAAGCACTGGCAACTCCAGTGAAAGCCCAGGTGCCCGCCTTGGACAAGCCTAATTATACCAGCAGAGCCCAGCCAGGCCCCAGGCGAGGCAGCCTGCAAAGCAGTGCAGCGGTGCAGCTTGCCAGCTCCCAAATCCTCATCCAGCCCCAATGGGGACGGTGGGAGGCCACGGCTGGCCTGGCCAGGAGGGGCCATTTACCCGGGTTTTGTAGCCAAATCCATTGGTGGATTTCCAGACGGGGGAGAGAAATGGGCAGTGTCCTGGCATGCTGGCCGGCAGAGGGGAAGAAGTGCCAGCCTGCCCTTCTCAGGGGGATGTCCCGGGGTACACAACACACTGCCCCTCTTGTGTTACAGGGGAAGCGAGGAGCCCACCCCCGCAAAGCATACCAGGTTCCCAGCCTTCATTCCTGCGAGCTAAACCCTGCCTGGGGCCTCCCTGCCCAGAAAGGGCAGGAAAGGAGAGTAAAGGAGGATTTAGAGACCCGCCCGCCTGCTGAGAGATTAGATGAGAACAGTATACAGAGGGCTGGATGAAGATCCGTGACCCTGAGAGGTGATTAACCGGCTTGCAGGGGTTGGGCCAGAGCACCTACCCCCGCCGCCACCCCGTCCTCAGCAGCCCCCGCCCCCCGAAGCTGGGGCTGGAGTCCTAGCTCCCTCTTTACTCCTCCACACCAGCCCTGTGCGTTCAGAATCTGGGTCCTCCATCCAGCCACTCCCCCAGGGAGTCTGGAGGGATCACTGGAATAGTGGCTGCTATCCTCTACCGAGCGCTTGCTGTGTGCCGCTGGCCGTCAAAAGCTTTAGTTAGCTTCTCAGCTCTGATGCCAATTCTGGGAGACAGTCACTAGCATGGGGTCTACTTTTCAGATGGAGAAACTGAGGCACAGAAAAGTGAAGAAGCTTGTCCGAGGTCACATCACAAGTAAATGACAAATCTGGGATTCAAATCCAGGCCTTTGGGGGACAAAGCTTGGGCCCCCACCCTTCTGGACCACAGTTTCTTTTGCTTTCTCCCCACCCCCTGACCTGCCCAGACTCCTAGACAAGGTAACACCAATAACACCACCATATTGTCCCCAGTCCTTTTACTGGCACCTCTAACCATCTGGAACTCAACTGAGCATCTAAATGCAAGGAAAAAGTATCTATGCAATGAAGCACATGCCACCAAGTCCACGCATCAACCAAAGCACATGACCAAGAAGGTCTATAAGCTCCAAGAAGATGGGGATCCCATTAATCTTTTCTTGAGAATCATAAGGTCTGGCATGTGGTCAGTATATTTTTGTGGAGTTGAATTGAACTGATGGTTGTGGCCCTGACTTATAGCCTATTTACTCATAATTTAGACACAATAATAACTACTGTAATAACTGGTTATGTTAAATGAGCATAGGAGGCTACTCAAGGTGGACAAACCAACGGTGATGAAAGCAAGAGATGGGAGAAATCCTGCCTCTACCACTCACTAGCTGTGCCTGGATTCCTCCTTCTGTAAGATGGGTTATTATGAGGGTTACAAAAAATTATGTTTGTCAAGCATCTAGCATGGTGCCTATGCTCAAAAGACTTGAACATTAGCTTGAACTTTTGAGGAGGCCAATGGAAAAACTATAAAAAAAACTACATAAGATCTCAAAAAGCATGGCGGCCTAGCAACAAACTTGTGAGGTTTGAGAACTACAGAACGAGACCAGAACTTGTTTCCGCCACTAAAAGGAGGGCTGAGATCCTGTTATCTATAGAAAGCCTGAATGGGTATTTGAAAAACTACCTATAACATTGCTATATGTAATAAGAGCTAACAACTATCAACTCCTGGGCATTTGTAACTCCCAGCAATCCAATGAAGCGTGTACTATGATAACCCCATATATACAGGAGGAAATGGAAGCTCAGAGAAGTTAAGAAACTTGCCCAAGATCTCACAGCATGTAGTGATCAGGCTGGGACTCAGGCCCGGCTCTGTCTGACCCAAAGTCCTGTCCTGAGAAAGATTAGAAGGATAAACGCCTAAAGATCAACAGTGATTTCCTCAAGGCCGTAAATGTGGGCAAAACTTATTGTCTTCTGGTACACACTGAGTGTGCTTCCTGCCTGTAATAAGAAAAAAAGAAAGGGACTTCCCTGGTGGCGCAGTAGTTAGGACCCTTGACCCCAACACCAGGGGCCCGGGTTCACTCCCTGGTCAGGGAACTAGATCCCACATGCATGCTGCAACTAAGAATTTGCACGCCACAACTAAGGAGCCAGCAAGCCTCAACTAAGGAGCCCACCTGCCGCAACTAAGACCCGGCGCAAACAAATAAATAAATATTTTTTAAAAATAAAATTAAATTAAAAAATAAAATTACAGTGGAACTTTAAAAAAAAAGCTAAATATTTAAAAAGTCTCCCTAAATATAGGTAAGAGGAAAGCTCAAGAGGAAGAAGTCTTTTTGGTTAGGGTCCCCATGGGAAGCAAACTCTGCAGTTTAGGTACATGGCTTGAGGTCTGTTATAAAGATTAAGGAAGCTGTAGGAAAAGCTCATCCATGCAACCTGGGGCCCTGTGAGGTTGGGGAGCCATCACCACCCCTGGGAGCAGTGGTTCTGGTCAGGGGAGTGACCAGTTTGCAGGACAGGCTCAGAGCTGGCTCCACTCCCCTCCCATACTCCATCGCCTACCAGTGCCTCCTGGTGGCTGAACCCACTTGAAGCCAGAGGACCAGGGAGCCCCTGATCCACCCCAGCACCCCAAGCCGGATGGAGGAGGGTGAAAGTGGGTCTTGAAGGCCACACGGAAACTACCTTATCCAACTCCGCATCCCCCGTGGATTGTAAAAGAGGGAGGGTCAGAATCAGAAAGCCATCGTGACTTTTGGGGACATATGTCCTGAAGCAGCTGTGACTCTCTTAATGTATACAGGCAGAGGGCAGGCAGCCCTTCTCTGTACCCTCACTGGGGAGCCACGGGCCCATTTTACAGCTGAAGGATTGGGTGGTTCAAGGGTCCAGGATTACTGGGAGTCTGGAGAATGCCCTCATCTTCAAGGGAGCTCAAACATCAGTTCCCTAATCCATGAAATGGGTATGATCATGGCTCTCTCACAAAGCTGCCGTGACGGTTACATACATCATTACATGTAAAAGTGATTGTCCCAGGACCTGGAACATAAAAACAGTAATAGATGTATTGAGTGACAGTTGTGTGCTAGAAGTTGTTTAATCGCTTTTCGCGTGTTAATCCATTTAAGTCCTCACAATAACGCTATAAAGTAGGAATTATAGATTCGGTTTTGTGAAAGAGGAAACAGAAAGGTTAAGGAATGAGCTGAGGCCACACAGTGAGGCTGCTGGACCCTTGACCTTCCTTCTGACTCCAAATGCATTGCTCTTTCTACCCGCCACCCCACACCTCCCGGGGAAAAAATGAGTGAAAAAACGGGAAAAGTCAGAGCTGGAGAAAGACTATATTTTCTCGGGCTTTTCTGGGACCTAGGAGGGGGCTGGTATAACCCCGGGAGAGGTGTATGCTCCCCTCTCCTTTCTTAACCGTTGTCTGTGTTCCACTCAGACCCTCCTCTCCAAATCAGGGAGAGGTTTGTGGCAAAGCTTATGGGAGAAGCATCTTTTTCAAGATCAGAAGAACGGGGTTCCCTCTCTCCACACTCCCATTTCACTTTTAAGGGGGAAAAGCTCCCCACGCAACAAGGCAAAGCAGTGGGTTCCTGGGGCCTCTCGGGCCCCGTTGCCACAGCAACCAGATTCAATAGCAGTTTCTGGTTCAGGAATTGCCTGGACCCACAGCTTGGGCTGGAAGAGGTTGAGGGGTAGAAAAGAGACCTCAAGAGCATCCTCTTGCATTCAGACTGGACCACCCATTCCCCAGGGCCAGTAGAGACTAGAGGTCCAAGTCCCAGGACATGGAGGAGGGGCGCTCCCCCCCCTTAGACCTCCCTCCTGTATCTGGGGCCACTGCTTAAATTTTCCAACTTTTGTCCACACTAGAAGACTGTTGCGAAATGTCTGAGGAGGGAAGCGTCAGGATTCACCCAGCATATGGGCCACATATAGCTCTAGGGGACGTTTTTCTTCTCTGTTTTCCTTCCCCCCACCCCCTTTGAATGAGGTATAATTTGCATAGGTAAAGTGCTCAGATTTTAAGTTTCAGCTCAGTGACATTTACTCGTGTATATACCTGTGTATCTGCCACCCAGATCAGGTTCATCCTTCCAGAAAGTTCCCTCGTGCCCTTTCCTGGAAGTCAATATTCCCCAATCTGACTCTGTCATCACAGATTAGTTTTGCCTGTCCTTGAACTTCATATAAATGGAGCCATACCATGTGTCCTCTTCTTTGTCTGGTGTCTTTCATGTTACATTAAACCTGTGGGAATCATTTTTGCTGTTGCAAGTATTATTAGACTGATCTTTTTCTTTGTTGTGTAGTATTCCATTGTAGGGATTACTCACAATTTGTTTATTTACTCTACTGTTGACGGATGTTTGAATTGTTTGCAGGTGTATGTGTAGTTTTAGGAAATACTGCCAGTTTTCCAAAGTCGCTGTATCATTTTACATTCCCACCAAAGTTCCAGTTGCTCCACATCCTGTCAACACTTAGTATCAGCAGTCTTTCATTTTAGCCATTCCGGTGAATGTGATATTTCCTTGTGGTTTTATTTACATTTCTGTGACGATTGATGACACTGAGCATTTTTCCATGTGTTTATTGGCCATTTTGATAACTGTCCCAGTCTTCTATCATTTTATCAATTTGGTTTTCTTTTTCTTATTGATTTGTATGTGCTCTTTATATATTCTGGATATGAGTCCTTTGTCAGATATACCTATGGCAAATATCTTCCTTCTGGGGGAATATGTCCTACTCCAAATATTCTCCCCAGGTTTTGGGCTGGGAGTGACCACAAGAGCAAATAGCCACAGAGTATCCTTTTCTGGTTCCATCCTCATGAAGAAGGCAGGTGCTCTGGTTTATTGAATACCTGAGACATGTCAAGGACTTTACATCTGTCTTACCCTTACACAGTCACAACATTCTTATTTATTTAACTCACTTATTCAACACATATTTGAAAATCTAGTAGATGCCAGATATTGTGGGACACACTGAGAACCAGAGTCAGGGTCTAAAAAGAGATTGTGTTCCAGTGGGAAGTGGTAAGGCAGACTGTAAACATGAAAACACAAAAACAAGGCAATATCAGAGGGTGGAGAGTGCTGGAAAAGTGGTGGATGGAGAGCAACTGGAGGCGGTGGGGAAGATCCCATGGAGGTGACACGGGGCTGGGGCTTGAAGAAGGAGGCGGAACCAGCCATGTGAGATCTAGGGGGAAGGGTGTTCCCAGAGGGGGGAGCAGCTGGTGCAAAGGCTCAGTGGAGTAAGCAATGGGAGAGGGATCCAGAAAAGGCTGAGTGAGGGATTTGGATTGAATCTAAGAGTCATGGGAATGGACTGCAGCGTCCTGAATACTCAGTCCTGATGGGGTGAAGGCAGAAGAAGGGAGTCCAAGGCAGAGGTAACCACGATAATCCAAGTAATCCTGATGGGGGCAGGACCAGGGTGGGGGCCACAGAAGTGGGAAGAAGTGGGTGAAGTCAGGTTCTATTTGAAGATGGTTGTTATCGTCCTCAACTTAGAGGGAACAGAATCTGAGAGGTTAAGTGACTTGCCCAAGATCACACAGCTCAGAAATGGGGAATGGGCAAGAAAATCCAAGTCTGACTTTTCAATTATATGAAAGATGTCAGGTTGTGGGCAGTGTGACCTCAGGTCACCTAGAGAGGTGGGGATCCGGGGTGCTGGTGGGGTACTAGGAGGAGGGGTCCTCAGACCCAGAAAATCCACCTGTCCTTATGTTGGTCCCTGCTTGCCCCTGGACTGCAGGGCTGGCAAGTGACAAGCTGCAAATTGAACTGAGACCCAGTGGGGAGACATATCAGAGGTGTCCCGAACTAGCCTGGACCCCGTATACCCAGTGTAGTGTGGCCCATTCAGAGAGATGACAGGGGCCATGGGACCTCAGGAGAGCCTGGAAGCCCTGGCTGGTCCTTAAGTGGGAAGGGATGGCGGGTGGGGGTGGGCTTAGGATCTGAGGCTGCACCACCTTCATTATCCCAGATTTATGTGTATAATTCCCCCACCCCCAATAGCTCCAGCATCTCCTCTGGCTGCAAACTCAACTCCCCCGGAAGCAGCCGCGGAGCCGCCAGCCACCGAGCCATTAGCAAGCAGGGAAGGGGTGGGGGGAAGCAATCAGCAGGGGGGCACCGGGAGTGCAAGAGAGAGGTGGAGGTAGGCGGGAACTGGAAAGGATGGGAGGGAGGTGGCAAGATGAAAGAGAACAGGGGAAGGAAACAGGGCTGGGAGGGGAGGAGGAGCCACGGCGGGTTCTTCGAGGCGGGCATGTGTCCCAGACGACTTGGTTGGCTTGGCCGCAGAGAGCGGGCTCCAGGGGCAACCGAGGGTCTTCTGAGCCCTTTCTGGCCAATGCCAAGGTCGATGAGGGGCTCTGTTGGGCTCCCTCAGTCCAGGAATTACTAGAAGCCCAGGAGCCCCTTCTTCTGGGAACCAAAGCCCGAGGCCAGCTGCCAGGTCCCTGGCGTCCCCCATGACCGAGCGAGCCCACCTGCGGGGGCTGCCCCTCAGAGCCCCGGGCTTTGGGGGTGGGGGTGGGAGGGTCCCAACTGCAGGGCTCTCGGTCCAGAGCGATGACTACCCGCCAGCCCCGGGATGACCCCCTCCGCTCTGCAAGTCCCTCCCGGCCCTCGAGCCCCTGGGTGGGGGAGCGCGCGAGGCCCCGCTATGCCGGGGGAAATCAATGCCTCGCTAATGTAAGATTTCCAGGCGGGGGGTGGGGGGGGAGCGCTTCATAAAAGATGTATTGTTTCGATTGCACGCTCGCGGCTCCCTCCCCGGCAGCCTGCAAGATGGCGGCGGCCCCAGCGGCGGGCGCGAAGCCGAGCCAGTCGGCCCGGGGAGGGGGAAGTGCGGCCCTCTCTCCGGCTGGGGAATGTGGGAAGAGAGGCTAGGGTGAAGGAAGGAAGGGGAGAGAGAGAAAGAGGGAGGGAAGAGGGGGCCGGGAGGCTGGGAGAACTAAGGGGAGGCGGGAGCCAGTCAGAGGGAGGAGGGCGGGCTGGGGGCGGGGGGTGGGGGTGGGTGATGGCTGGGAACCCGGAGGAGGCAAGAGAAAGGGAGCCCAACGAGGTGGCACCTAGGGAGGCAGGAGAGCAAGCCAGGGATAGGCGGTAGAGGGAGGACTGGGGGCCCAGGAAGGGAGGCGGGCTGGAGTGGGAGGGGCGAGGGAAGGACAGAGAGAAGGAAAATGGGAGAAAAAGGCAGTCAGGGGAGCCTGGACAGGAGGGAAGGGACACCCCACCCCCACCCACAAGTTGTTGCTGGGCTCCACCCCGCCCTCCAGCCCCGCCCCTCTCTGGCTCTTTCCTGGTTCCGGTGCACATAACCCCCCCACACCCCCTCACACACACACACACACACACACACACACACACCCCGCCACACGCCACCCCCGTGGACACGAGCCAAGGAGCTCCCCCATGGAGGTGGCTGCACCCCATTGGCCTGGCTCCCTACCCTCCTTCCTGTCCTGGCACCAGGGGTGCCAAACTGAGAGGGAACAAACCTACTCCATCCGTCTCTCTCTGGGCACCCTGCCCTGCCCAGGGGCTGGCATGGGGCAATATCCCCAGTGTCCCCCAACTCAGGGCCTCCAGGGTTGACCCCAAAGAGCCCCCCTTTCCTTAGCAGGATGTTTGGGTACATCTACAAATGTCCTACCTTCTGGAGAGGCATGCCGAGGTTCCAGAGAGGGGAAACTGAGGCAGAAGAGCGCCAAGAACACTATAGATCTCCTTACCCCCCAAGGGTCCCACCCTCAGTGCCCCCTCCTCCTGGCCTACTCCCCATCCTCCCTGGCAAGCACGATGAGAGTTTCATCGCCCCTCCCCCCATTCCAACCTTCCTGCTTCACCGTGGGGGAGCTCTCAAACGCCTGAAAATATCTTTAAATTAGGAAAAAGAGCTAAGCCGCCAGGGTCCTTTGGTCTATTAAAGGAGGAGCAGAGGCCACTGGCGCCACCACCCCACTTTACTCTGGTTTTGCATTTGAAGCCCAGACGGCAGATCCAGCTGGAACAATGATGGGGCCTGCCCAGCCGGCCCCAGGTCCTTCCTTTTAAGTGTCCCTGTGCCCCCTGCCAGGTGTGCCAAAATTAGGATGGCTCCCTTCTCCAGCCCTTTTCATCCCCCCTCTCCCCCCCCCCCCCCCTCCCGGTGCTCCTGGGACTTCCGAGGCACTAATGAAGCTCTTGCAGCTGCCTTTTCTTTAGGCAGAGCCTGTCTGGGGGAACCCGAGTCAGGGCCGCGCGTGGAAATCCATCCTTGAAGAACTGCCCCCAGGGATGGATTCAGGTGCCATGTTCCATGAGGGTCTTCGTACAGGACCCTCCCTTCCGCACTCCCTGCTGCTCCAATCCCTCTAGGTCCTGGTGACATCCACCTCCTCCAGGCAGCCCTCCCAGCCTGCTGGCACTTGCTCCCTACTGTTTCCCATGGGGTTGGGCAATGGAGTCAAGCTGCCTGGGTTCAGATCCAGGCCTCACCTCTTTCTAGCCGTATGTCTCCCAGGGCAGATTGGTTAACTGCTCAGAGCCTCAGTTTCCCCATCTGTCAAGTGAGGATAGTTACAAAAATCTATGTCATGAGACTTTTATGATGCTGAAAGGTCATAGGTGCAAAGTGGGTACAAGAATCCCTAGGCCTGTTGCTGCAGCCACACCAGCCCCTCACTGAACCCCAGACACACCCAGCATGCTCCTACCTCTGGGCTTCCACTGGCTGTTCCTTCTAGATATCCATCCCCACAGCTCCCTCCTCCCTTTAGTCACATCTCTGCTAGTATGTCACCTCCTCAGAATGACCTTCCCTAGCCACTTAACCATCACTGAGTTGTTTACCATCACCTGTTTTATCGCCGCCTGACATTATATTACTTAGCTTAGGCTCTGGAACCCAAGGGCCTTGGTTCAAATCCTGGCTTCACAGTTACTGGCTGTGTGACCTTAGGCATGTTATTTAACTTCTCTGAGCCTCAGTTCCCTCATTTATATAATGGGGATAGTAATAAAACCTGCCTCATACAGCTGTTGGGATGGATAAGCAACTTGGTAAATGGAAAACCTTCAGAAAAGTGCCTGGCCCACACTAGGTGTTATTCCCAAAGTAATATTGTTTCTATTATTTCTGGGTACCTTCTCTCCTTCCTTCTCATCCTCACCCCTGACTAGAATGTAAGCCCTTCTGAGGGCTAATACTTCAGGGGGCAGTATTTGTTTTATTCACTGCTGTATTCTCATTGCCCAAATGGCCTGGTACATAATAGATGCTCAATAACCGTTTGTAAAATGAATGAATAAATGAGGTTCTACTGGACCTGTCCGAGCCTCAGTTTTCTCATCTATAAAATGGGATGATAATAGCATGTACTCACAGATGTTGAGGATTCCATGAAATAAGTGCTACTGTTATTATTTTTAGCAATAATTCACAGTGAGTCTACAACATAATGCCTAGTACTTAGAGGGTATGCAATATAATTGATCTAGACCTAGAGGCAGGGAGAATTGTGGGAGACACATCTTATTACCTCCAACACTCTTGCTTTCTTCCTTTGCTAACAGAGCATTCGCTAGTTGATTGACTATCTGCCTTGCTCTGTACTTGCTACCTAGCCTCCCTTGCTTCTCACTGGCCAGAAGTGTGGCTGAATGACACATTTCTGGCCAATGAGACCCAAGCAGAAGTTGGCTGGGGGGTTCAGGGAAGGGTGAGCATGTTATTTGAGCCTCAGTTGCTTTATCTATAAAATGGAGATAAAAACAGCAACTGGCTGGGGTGAGGATCACACAACTGATATAGAGGGATATCTAGGTGACCATGATGCTGGCCTTGATGCCGTCTAGCTGCTGGTTTCCAACAGCACCAGGCACCAAAATCCAGATTGTTTGGTGAGGAAAAAGCAACCTTTTTGTTTAAGCCACTGCAGCTAAGGTATTTTGATACTTGCAGCCCAATGCATTCCCAAATGATAATATTGAATTTTTCTGGATCTCCAAAAATGCTCAGGATAGGGTAGATGGGTTTTTTTTTTTTGGCGGTACGCGGGCCTCTCACTGTTGTGTCCTCTTCTGTTGCGGAGCACAGGCTCCGGACGCGCAGGCTCAGCGGCCATGGCTCACGGACCCAGCCGCTCCGCGGCACGTGGGATCTTCCCAGACCGGGGCACGAACCCGTGTCCCCTGCATCGGCAGGCGGACTCTCAACCACTGCACCACCAGGGAAGCCCCAGGGTAGATGTTTATTAATATTTTTTTACGTTAACAAAGTATAGATTGAGGCTCAGGTGCGGGAGCATAAAAAAAAAAGAAAAAGGGAAAGTGGATGAATTTAACTGGGTCCCTGTACAGTCCAGGGAGAGGTGACAAGAGACAGTCTATAAGGGAGGGAGAGTGTTACAAGGTGAATTGTGTCCCCCAAAAAAAGATATGTTGAGGTCCTAACCACCAGTACCTCAGAATGTGACTTTATTTGGAAAGAGGGTTGTTACTGATGTATCTAGTTAAGATGACATCATACTGTAGGGTGGGACCTTAACCCAATATGACTGGATTATAAGTTTAGGGAATTCCTGGCAGTCCAGTAGTTAGGACTCCGTGCTCTCACCACCAAAGGCCCGGGTTCGATCCCTGGCTGGGGAACTAAAATCCCACAAGACGCGCGGTGCGGCCAATAAATAAATAAATTATTCTAAGAAAAGAGATACAGATACACGACAGGAGAACGCCACGTAGTGATGGAGACGGACTGTAGTGATGCGTCTACAAGCCGGGGAACACCAAGGATGGCTAGCAACCACCAGAAGCTGGCAGAGGCAGGGAAGGATCCTCCCCTAGAAACTTCAGAGGGAGTGGAGCTGTGCCGACACCTTGATTTCAGACTTCTGGTCTCCAGAACTGTGAGACAATACATTTCCATTACTTTAAACCCCCAGTTTGTGGTACTGTGTGATGGCAGCCCTAGGAAATGAATGCAAGAGTCGAAAACAGCAGGATACAAGGTAGGAGGCTCACTCAGGCTTTCAGCTCCATGACTTGGAGCAAATTGCCCACTCCTGGGTATGTTTAGTACTCTCTGCAGGTTCAGGGCACAAAGATGGATAACAAGGGTCCTCTGCCCATGGGCATGGCATCACTCCACATGCTGCAAAGTCCTTCCATCCTTCCAGAATCTCCCCAGGCAGAATTAACACATCCCAGGGTGCCCTCAGTGCAGGTTTAGGTGGTTGCTGTCATTCCTGTGGATTTAAGATTATCGATGCCTTTGTCTCCCCAGCAAGCCAGGAACCTCCCTGAGGGCAAGAAATGGCCCTTTCATCAGTGCAGCCCAGCATGACAGAACCGTCTTCTGGACAAAACCAAGGGGTGTAGAACTTCCCTAGCGGTCCAGTGGCTAAGACTCCGTGCTCCCCAATACAGGGGGCACGTGCTCCCAATGCAGTGGTTCAATCCCTGGTGGGGGAACTAAGATCCTGCATGCTGTACAGCGCGGACAAAAAAGAAAGAAAGGAAAAAAAAAACCAAGGGGTGTAAACCCACTTAGGTGCCTGGGCACTCAGAAATGCCCCTCTGGTTGTAAGCAAGAGAATTCACACATGGGTCTCAATGAAGACCCCAATGCTGGTGTTGAAAATGCCTGGGTCCAAATCCCAGTCCTGCCTGGGACTGGCTGAGTCACCTGTAGGTAAATGGCTTTGCTGCTCTGTGCCTTAGTTTCTCTAACTGTAAAATGAGGAACAATGGCAGTCCTCCTTGGTAGGGCCATTTCAAGGATTAAGTCTTTTTTAACAATTTTTATTGGAGTATAGTTGCTTTACAGTGTTGTGTTAATTTCCGCTGTACAGCAAAGTGAATGAGTTATACATATATCCACTCTTTTGTAGATTCTTTTCCCATATAGGTCATTATAGAGTATTAAGTAGAGTTCCCTATGCTATATATAGGCCCTTATTAGTTACCTATTTTATATGCAGTAGTGTATATGTGAAGGATTAAGTCTTTAATCCATTTTGAGTTCATTTTTACCAGCGATGTAAGAGAAGGGTCTAGTTTCATTCTTTTGCATGTGAATATCCTATTTTCCCAGCACCATTTATTGAAGAGACTGTCTTTTCTGCACTGACTCTTCTTGGCTCCCTTATCAAATAGTAGTTGACCACATATGCATGGGTTTATTTCTGGGCTCTCAATTCTGTTCCATTGGTCTACGTGTCTTTTTTTAATGCCAGGACTATACTGTTTTGATTCCTGTTGCTTTGTAATATAGTTTGAAATCAGGACATGTGATACCTCTGGCTTTGTTCTTTCTCAGGATTTCTCTGGCTCATTTCAAGGATTAAATGAGATCATGCCTATCAGATACTCAGAAGTCAGATGCACAGTAAGTGCTTAATGAGTATTGGTCCCATGCATGGGGGGACAGCATTGGCTGAGCGTGTGCATGGAGGAAGATGTGAGGCCAGCAAGCTGCCCCCAGGGCCAGAAGTTCAGCACTGGTGGACTAAGAACTCTCCCCTTATATCATTCCCTTCCTTATGTAGGTACAGGAAGGGAAAAGGGCTGACTGGGGGGATATGAGAGCCCCAGATAGCCTGACTAGACACCTAACTTAACTCCATCATTACTGAGCACCCACTGTGTTCCAGGATCTGATTTATAATACAAAAGCCTCTCTGGCTGTAGCAAATCAGCTGGATGGAGACTGGTGGGGAGGAGAGGCTTTGATGAAAGTGAGAGACAAGGATAGCTTGGCATGAGCTGGTGGCAGTACAGGTGGAGAAAGGTCTATGGATTCAAGATAGATTTTAGAGTTGGAGTTGACAGAGTTTGATAATGGACTGGATGTAAGAGGTGAGAGTAAGGCAGAAGTCTAGAGCAATCAAGTGGGTGGTCTACCAGTCCGTGTTTATGTGCCTTCCCTCATGTCCCTCTGGCACGCAGAATCACAATGTAACAAATTATCCCCAAACCTAGTGGCCTAAAACAACGTGCACTTATTATTTCACAGTTTCTGTGACTCAGGAATCCAGGTGTGGCTTAGCTGGGTCCCTCTGGTTCACAGAGGTCCCACAGGGGTCCCACAGCTCTCACAGAGCTGCGACCAAGATGGCGGCCGGGGCTATGGTCTTGTCTGAAGGATTGAATGGGGAGGATCCACTTCCAAGCTCACTCGCCGTTGGCAGGATTCAGTCCCTCACTGGCTATTGGTCAGAGGAGGCCTCCTTTAGCTCTTTGCCATGTGGGCCTCTCCATAGGGCAGGTCACAACATAGAGCTGGCTTTCCTCAGAGCGAGCAAGAGAGGGAGAGTGAGGGGCTTCCCTGGTGGCGCAGTGGTTGGGAGTCCGCCTAACGATGCACGGGACGCGGGTTCGTGCCCTGGGTCCGGGAGGATCCCACATGCCGCAGAGCGGCTGCGCCCGTGAGCCGTGGCCGTTGGGCCTGCGCGTCCGGAGCCTGTTGCTCCGCGACGGGAGAGGCCACAACAGTGAGAGGTCCGCATACCGCAAAAAAAAAAAAAAAAAAAGAGAGGGAGAGTGAGAAGATACCTAAAACGGAAGTCACTAACTTTTTGTAACCTAATCTTGGAAGGGATATCCCACCAGCTTTGGTACCTTCTTTTTGTTTTTCCTTCTTTAAGATTTTTTTTTTTGATGTGGCCCATTTTTAAAGTCTTTATTGAATTTGTTACAATATTGCTTCTGTTTTAAGTTTTGGTTTTTTGGCTCTGAGGCATGTGGGATCTTAGTTCCCTGACCAGGGATGGAACCCGTATCGCTGCATTGGAAGGCAAAGTCTTAACCACTGGATCACCAGGGAATTCCCACCTTAGCCACATTCTGTTGGTTAGAAACAAGTCATAGAGTCCCACACATACCCAAGGAGAAGGAACCACACAAGGGTGGAGATTGATGGGAGCCATTTAGAGCCTGCACTGTGCACATCAGGCCAATGGCTCCATATCGCCGGCACCTGCAACCCTTTGCCTGACAGCTCTCTCTGGCTGCAGAGGCAGCTCAGACCTGCCTGGGGGTAACCAGACATTCTGGAAGATCCATTCCCCTGCTAGCATACTTCAACCAATGGACATAACCCAGCTCCCTCATCCTTCACATGAGATGACTCTGAGGTGTGTGCCCCACAGGTCTCAGGGGGGGAATTAAGCCCTAAGTGTCCCAGTATAAGCTACAAATGGATACACTCTTTGCTGGGTGCCCTCCCTCCTTTGTCTCCCCTCCCCTCTCCCCTGCCGGTGCTTCCTGCGGTTGCCTTCCAGGTAAATCACTTGCATTCAAATCAAGGTGTCTCAGAGCTCATTCTGGAGAACACAACTGTGTTCATTTCCTAGGGCTACTGTAATAAATTACCACAAACTTGGTGGCTTAAGACAACAGAAGTATATTGTCTCACGGTTCTGGAGGCCAGGAGTCCAAAATCAAGGTGGGGGCAGGGCCGTGTTCCCTCTGAAGGCTGTAGGGGAGAATCCTTCCTTGCCTCTCTCCTGGCTGCTGGTGGCTGTGAGCCATCCTTGGATTTCGTCGGCTTGTAGCTGCATCGCTCCAATCTCTGCCTCCATCTTCTTCTCTGTGTGTCCTCTCCTCCTCTTAGAAGGACACCTATCATTGGATTTAGAGCCCAGCCTAGATCCAATATCTATCATCTCAAGATCCTTGGCTGATGACATCTGCAAAGAATAAGGTCACATTCTGAGGTTCTAGGTGAACATGAATTGGGTGGGGAGCATTATTCCACCCATTAGACTAATGGAGAACAGTGGTGCTGCCATTAACTGAGCTGGGGAAGACAGGAGAGGTGCAGGTGTGGGGTGAGTGGAGGGCTCAAGAGTTCTGTTTCGGACGTGATACTTGGGCATACCCACCGGGTTTCCAAGGGGAGACACCAGGGGGGCAGCTGAAGGCAGTGGAGAGGCCCAAGCTGGAACTGTCATTGGAAGATAACATTGCCAGCTATAAGTGGTATTTAAACCCTCAAAACTGGTCAAGATCACCAGGGAGCTGATTGTAGACACAGGAAAGAAGAGGGCAAGCTCATGGCTCTCTGTCCAATATTAAGGACAGGGGATGAGGAGGAATCAGCAGAAGAGACTGGTCAGGGGCAGTCGGGGAGGCGGAAGGGGAGCTCAAGAAGCATACCATCCTGGAGGCTGAGAAAAGATCCTTGAATTTGGCAGGATGGAGCCCTTTCCCTGGCTGGGCAGGGACAAAAGCCCAACTGGAGTGGGATGGAGAGGGGATCAGAGAAGAGGATCTAGAGCCGGGGAGGAGAGACATCTCTTGGAATGCTTTGCTGGGGACCGAGAATGTATTAGTTTCCTGTGGCTGCTGTAACAAATAGTCAGATCTGGGTGGCTTAAATACAACAGAAAACAAAACCAAAGCAAAACAAAACCAGAAACCCCGCAGAAATGTATTCCCTCACAGTTCTGGAGGCCAGAAACCCAAAATCAGTGTCATCAGGCCAAAATCAAGGCAACCCTCTGGAGTCCCTAGGGGAAAATCTATTCTTTGCCCTGACCAGCTTCTGATGGCTCCAGGTGTCCCTTGGTGTGTGACTGTATCACTCCAGTCTCTGCCTCCAGCTTCACATGGCCTTTTCCCCTATGTTTGTGTCTCCCTTTCTCTTCTCTTCTAAGGATTAGAGCTCATCCTAACCCAGGATGATCTCATTTTAAGATTCTTAATTTAATGATAACTGCAATGACCCTCTTTCCAAATAAGTTCGCATCTGCAGGTTCTGCAGTAGGAATGTGGACATATCTTTTGGGGGGGGGTCACCATTCAACCCACTACAGGAAGGAAAGGAACAGGGTTGGGGATGGGGAGGGATGAGGGGGTGACGTTAACAATCCACATGGCCTCCCACAGCTGCTGTTTCTAAATCAGCGAAACAAGGACCGTCACTGGCCTTGAGACTAAAGTTTGAATATGCACAGGACAGTCATGGCTACATCTCAATACAGGAGAAAACCTCTCTGCCCAGAAACAGGGTGAAAGCTCCCAAGTCTCTGGCCACTGATACACGCCATTCCTCAGCACCTACCTAGCCCTCACCTCACTGGACCCCATGACTTTTCTCCTAGGTCTGAGCCTGCACCATGTTCTTTCAAGCCTCAAGATGTTTGCCCAGGGGAGGACTTCCCTGGTGGCGCAGTGGTTAAGAATCTGCCTGCCAATGCAGGGGACACGGGTTCAATCCCTGGTCCGGGAAGATCCCACATGCCTCAGAGCAGCTAAGCCCGTGCACCACAACTACTGTGCTCTAGAGCCCGCGAGCTACAACTACTGAGCCTGCATGCTGCAACTACTGAAGCCCACGCGCCTAGAGCCCATGCTCCACAACAAGAGAAGCCACCACAATGAGAAGCCTGGGTGCCGCAACTAGAGAAAGGCTGTGTGCAGTAATGAAGACCCAACGCAGCCAAAAAAAAAGATGTTTGCCCAAGGGACATTCCTGGTGGCCCAGTGGGTAAGACTCCGCACTTCCACTGCAGCACTGCAGGGGGCACAGTTTTGATCCCTGGTCAGGGAACTAAGATCCCACATGCCACGTGGCAGGGCCAAAAAAAAAAGATGTTTACCCAGGAATTTCCCCCAACCTGGATGGCCTTCACGCCTGCAACTCTGTTCATCTGTCCTCCAAGTTTCAGCTTAAGGGTCTCTTCCTCAGTGGGTGGGGGCCTTAGTTATGCCAAAAATCCCGTTATCGATTCCATCACAACACTCGCTCTCTCCTGAACAGTTTCCATGATTGTAATTACATAGTTTTGCAAAATTATTGCTTTTTTATTATTTATTTATTTATTTTTGGTTGCATTAGGTCTTCATTGCAGTGCACGGGCTTCTCATTGCAGTGGCTTCTCATTGCGGTAGCTTCTCTTGTTGCAGAGCACAGGCTCTAGGCACGCAGGCTTCAGTAGTTGCAGCACTTGGGCTCAGCAGTTGCGGCGCATGGTCTAAGTAGTTGTGGCGCACTGGCTTAGTTGCTCCACGGCATGTGGGATCTTCCTGGACCAGGGCTCAGAACCCATGTCCCCTGCATTGGCAGGCAGATTCTTAACCACTGCATCACCAGGGAAGTCCCATAGTTTTGCACAATTATTTTTAAATGTCAATCTCTCCCCCCATTCTAGAATGTGGGCCTGGGGAGGCCAGGCCTGGGAGACCACCATGTCCCTTACACCTAGCTCAGGTATGGCACGCACACAGCAGGTGCTCAGTAAATGGGCCCAGGTTGCTGGAGGAATTCCTTTGTTCAGGTGAGGGGGATGCTCTGGGTATCACCCAACCCAAGAGGTGACTTGGTGTCTCAGTGGATGTTCTGGAATCTTCTCTGGCGTGAGGGGAACACCAGGCGCACATACACACACACACAAAATTATCACCCAGACCCCAATTTCTCGACGGAATATTTTCCTCCCCCGGGCAGAAAATGAACCATTATTAAAACAACACGGCGACCGGCTGGGAAAACCCATTTGCAGCGATTTATATCGCATCACCGCGGCTGGCTGCCTAGAGGAAATGGGAGGAGAAGCGCCGGGTTTAAGCACTGGGTGAAGAATCGCGTTACATCAGAGGGAGAACAGATGGGTGTTTTTCATCCCCTCTCTCCCCCTGCTCGGGCTCCGAGTCAGGAATCCATGTCAGCCCTGGGTATGTTCTTGGTGTGATGCGGGCGACTCTGGGAGTAGGCGGGCCAGGCTGCTGGGCCCCAGGGGCCAAGGGGGGGCTTGGGACCCAGCCAGGATGCCCTGTCTTTCTGCCCGCTTCCTGTGGTGCCACATGGGTCGGTGGGCCCCTTGATCTGAGCCCCTTCCCCCAATCACCTTCTTTTAATTTTTACATTTTCTTATCACCACCTGGGATTTTCCTCTCCTTTTATTTCCTCCCTCATCCATTGCCTCTTTCCTCGAAAGCAGTACCATGTCCTGTCCCTTCACCCCCATGGCGGAACGCACAGCAGTTGGTCAAATATACGCAGACATGGGCTAACCCACCATTACCCCGCGCATCATGTTCTGACGTTATCATTTATGCGTCTGCCCTCCCCGCCAAGCTGTGAGCACACTCAAAGGAGGGCGCTCTTTCATTTCTTCCACTCATTTATGGATCCACGGTACTTCCACCCCCAAAGAAAGCCTGACGCACAGCCCGCGTTGGGGTGGGGGGGTGATGCGAGCATGACTGAGTCATTTGGCCGTTTAAAAGCCATCAGTGGCTTCTCTCCTTCAAAGTTGAAACCCGTTAGCGTGGCTCTAATGGCCCCTCCCAATCTAGACCCAAAACACCTGCGCAGTTTCATCCTAACACCCCGCAGCCGCCCGGGACCCAGGCACTTTCTAGTCAAATCCGCTGGGTGGTCCCTATCTCACCCATGATGCTTTGCGTGGCTACCTCTGAACATTTCCGCACCTGGATACCCTGCCCTGTCTGTGTCCACCTTTTGAAACTGGGAGTTTGACGCCCAGAGCCCAATCCAGCCCACGGATGTGATTTGCTTGGCCCATGCAAAGTTCTTAAGAATTGTAATGAGTCACCACCTTTTAAATATCAGGCAACTGTTGCATAAAAATCTGCGCTCCGGGCTTTCCATCAAAAGACGCAGCCTCTGTGAAGCCGAGGGCACACGCCCAGCGCAAGGCGCAGCGCTCAGTAAGGGCAGCCCCACACCGAGGAGACAGCACAGCTTGGCCAGCTCTCATGCGGTGAGTAGCTAAGGGGACTCTGGACCCAGACGGAACCACTCAACCTTCCTGTTCTGGAATCTTCTGCTTGCCCACCTGAAGCAGTTCTCCTGGCTTCTCCACCTAGCTTGGTTTCCTGGGAGGCTGGGCTGTGTGGACCCCAACAGGCTTCTGGGTCCTCTGGCTCAGGTTGGATTCAGTCCATGAGGACCCCTGTGGTGGTGGTGGGGGGAAGTGAGAGACATATCTGTCCCTCAGTTTGGTCCCTCACCCTGTGGCCTCTGTGGACCACCTGTGTCCCTGTCACTTGAGGTCACGGGTTTTCCCCATCCACGCAACCTGTGGTGTTTCCGGCTTATGGCAACTGCTCCCTCCCCTTGCCTCTCAGACCTAAGTGTGCTAACCCTCCCCCCTCTACTAGCCCAAGGTGTGGCATTATTCCTTGTGGTTCCCTACATCTGTCCATGCTTTATAAATTCGTCCCTTCGTTGAACTCTGATCAAATTACCCAATTTGAATGCACCCTTTGTTTCCTGCCTAGGGCCCTGACTGTGATACAGCCTCTATGCCTCAGTTAACCCACCTGGTAAATAGGGATAATACCTGCCTCTAGAGTTGATGCAAGGGTAAATGAGTTAGTACTGTGTAAGGAGAGGGCTTAGCAAGTGCTGATAAATGTTAGCAATTATTATTATTCTTTGCCACAGTCCTCACCACTCCTTATTGCCCCCATCACTGAACTGAAGGTCACGTGTGCCACCGCTGATGCAGTTGTCTTCTTGACCTGGCTGCTCAGCATGTTTATATTACCTGCTGTCCTCTATAGGCGTGTGTTGTCACCAGCTCTCTGTTGTCACCTCTGCTGCAGAGTTCCCAGGCAGTCCTCCACCCCATGGGATGTCCATCCCTCCATGTGCTCCTCCATTAACAGTGATCCCAGGAATTCCCTGGTGGTCCAGTGGTTAGGACTCAGCGCTTTCACTGCCATGGCCTGGGTTCAATCCCTGGTCGGGGAACTAAGATCCCGCAAGCCTCACCGCGTGGCCAAATATATATATATATATATATAAATATATATTGGAGTGATCTGTTCAAATGTTTGCCTTCCCCACTGTACCACAAGGCCTTCCAGGGTCTTCGTAAATGTTCAGAGAATTGAATATCAGGGCCTGTATTAGTTCCCTAGGGCTGCTGTAACAAAAGACCATAAATGGGGTGGCTTAAAATAAGGAATTTATTCTCTCACTGTTCTGAAGACCAAAGTTGAAATCAAGATGTCAGCCAGGTGGTGCTCCCTCCACAGGTTCTAAGGGAAGATCCTTCCTTGCTTCTTCCAGCTTCTGGTGCTTCTTGACTTGTGGCTGTGTCACTCCAATCTCTGCCTCTGTCTTCACATGGCCTTCTCCTCTGTCTTTGCCCCTTCTCTTCTAAGGATACTTGTCATTGGACTTGGGACTCACCCTAACCAGGATCGTCTCATCAAAAGAGCCTTAATTAGGGCTTCCCTGGTGGCGCAGTGGTTGAGAGTCCGCCTGCCGATGCAGGGGATACGGGTTCGTGCCCCGGTCTGGGAAGATCCCACGTGCCGCGGAGCGGCTGGGCCCGTGAGCCATGGCCGCTGAGCCTGCGCGTCTGGAGCCTGTGCTCCGCGACGGGAGAGGCCTCAGCGGTGAGAGGCCCGCGTACAGCAAAAAAAAAAAAAAAAAAAAAAAAGAGCCTTAAGTATATCTGCAAAGGCACTGTGTTCAAATAAGCTCACAGTCCCAGGTTCTAGGTGGACATATCTTGTGGGGGCCGCCATTTGGCCCACCAGCCAGGTCCCAACAGCTTCTGGAGCCCTTAGCTTTCTTGCTTTCTCTCTTCATTCATTCAGTTTTTTGAAGCCAGTGGAGACTCAGAGCCTGGAAGCCCAGCCTCTGGCCCCTGGCCTCTGGCTCACAGTGGGTGGTTCCCTCCCCCACCCCCAGCCCCACCTACAGGGCGCATAGGTCCAAATGTCACCCAGTGGCCCTCTGTTTCCAGTGCAGGCCGAGCTCTCAGGAAGTCTGCTCCTCTGTGAGCTGCCGAAGAGCTGGGGTGAGCCCCCATACACAGAGAACATCCCCCCACCCTGCAAGTACTGTGGTGGGGGTTTATCAGCCCTCTGTGGCATCAGGCTGAGCTGAGCGGTTGTCATTTCTCTTCCACGTGTCAGAACTCTGCATTCCCTTCAACAGTTCACAGGCTGGCCTCTGACCTGCCTGCAATTTCTTTCCAGGGCTGACAGGTTGGGTTAAGAGAGACTGCTCCCCTGAGCCGAGACATACTTTTTGCTGCAGCCCTCCCCTTGCCAAGAAGGCCCAAAGCTCCTGGCTCTGCACTTTCTCTGGACAGAAACTGTTACCTCACTTTCCTACCATCCCCTCCCTCCATTGCAAAATAGCCAAGCTGGCCCAGGGACCAGTTCTGTTCAGCCTGTTTGGGTTAATGCTTTTTTAAAAAATATAATTTCTTTTTGAGGTGAAAATTCACCTAAGATTAACCATTTAAAGTGTACACTTCAGTGCATTTTTGTATATTCAAGTGTTGTGCAACTATCACCAGTATCTAATTCCAGAACATTCCTATCATCCCAAAGGAAACCCCGGACCCATTAGCAGCCACTTTCCATTACCCCCTCCCTTCACCCCCACCCCCCCACAACCACTAATCTGTTTTCGGTCTCTATGGATTTGCTTCTTCTGGACATTTGATATAAACGGAGTCATGTAATCTGTGGCCTTTTGTGTCTGGCTTTTCTCACTCAGCATCATGTTTTTGAGGGTCATTCATGTTGTAGGGTTCACTCTTTTATTGTGAAGCACATACTTCTAAAATACAGTTCTGTGAATTTTTAAAATATGTTCCACCCCGATCACCACCATAGCTTAAGATATAGAATTTGCCAGTCCCTTGAGAGCTCCCCAAGGCCACTTTTGGGTGAGTGCCTTGCCTCAAAATATCAATTTCCCAGTGGTCCTCACCTGAAGGTGATTGTGCCGTCCCACAAGGGACATTTATCTCAACTAGGCACATGCTACTGGCATCTAGTGGGGAGAGGCCAGGGATGCTTCTCAACATCCTCCAATGCACAGGATAGACCCCCTACGACAAAGAATCGTCCAGCCCCAAATGTCAGTGGTCCAAAGTTAGGAGACACTGGGCTCCCCCGACTCCACGGATTACTTCTGCCCATCCTCGACGGTCACAGGAATGTGATCATGCCGTGAACCCTATTTGTGCCATGTGCATCATGCACAGGGCTGTGTATGAGTTCGTACCTTGTTCTTTTCTTTTTGGCTGCATCGGGTCTTAGTTGCAGCATGCAGGATCTTCGTTGAGGCAATGTGGGATCTTTCGTTGTGGTGTGTGGGCTCTTCATTGTGGTGCGCAGGCTTCTCTCTAGTTGTGGCATGTGGGTTTTCTCTTCTCTAGTTGTGGTGCACAGGCTCCAGGGCGTGTGGGCTCTGTAGTTGTGGCGCATGGGTTCCAGAGTGCGTGGGCTCTGTAGTTTGCGGCACGCGGGCTCTAGTTGAGGCACCCAAGCTCAGTAGTTGTGGCACACGGGCTTAGCTGCCCCGCGGCATGTGGGATCTTAGTTCCCTCACCAGGGATGGAACCTGCATCCCCTGCATTGTAAGGTGGATTCTTTACCACTGGACCACCAAGGAAGTCCCCATACTTTGTTCTTTTTCATTGCTGCACCATATTCCATTGAATGAGTATACGCCAATTAATTTTCCATTTGCCAGTCGATGGTCACATGGCCGGTGTCCAGCATCTGGCGATGGTGAATGAATCTGCTATGAACATTCATGTATGTGACTTTTGGTGGCAGAAGCTCCCATTCCCATTGAGAATAAACCCAAGAATGGAATTGCTGGGTCAGAGCAATTGACAGCAATTAGTAGATCAGTCTGTGAGAGTTAAAGCTCAGGGAATTTTGCACAAAACCCCTGACTTCTCTCTTGAAGAGTCTATTCTGTCAATTCCGAGCCTGACTTCCCCTGTAGTAGCTCTCAGCTGAAGCTGAGCAGTACCAAGCGGCTGCCGGCTTAAAAGGGGGTGCATATCCAGCTCCCCACAGCTGTCACCTTCCCTCCTCGCTGCCTCACACCTGCCCCATTTCTGGTTTTCTTCCCTTGTCAGCATCTGGCATTGAGGCCCCTGTCCTGGGCTCATGCCAGTTCGGGAATCACTTTTCACCTTCCTCCTGCCCTACTGCAGCCTGGACCCTGCTGGCGTTTTTCTTGGCAGCATCCTCAGAACCTCCTCTCTGCCCAGACCACCAGGGTCTTCTATCTTCAGCTGGTGGGCTCCTGCTGTCTGCTTACAGGTCACTTCCCCAGGGCAACCTTCTCTGAGCCCCCTGGCTGGGTAGCGCTTCCAGGTTGAACTCTCCCACAGCCCCTAACTGTCTTCCATCCCTCACATCGTGGATTCCTTACCAGTTCCCAGTCAAGCAGGACTGCATCTGTCTCCTTCATTTGCCCACCACCCAACTCAATGCACAGTGAATACTGGCCATGGGGCATGGGGCATGAAGAAGAGAGAGAGCCCTCCTGCCAGGTTGCAGAAGCAAGCTGGGTTCCTAGGCAGAGCTTGACATGCACACATCACTCCTCAGAAGCTCCTTCCCCATTGCTGGCCCTAGGGGTCAAGGCCTGAGAAACTACCCTCCTCGCCCGTCCCCCCCCACAGTCTATACCAGCAATGGCTGGCAAAATGCAGGGCCCCTTCCCTGGGATCCTTAATTTCTCACAGGCCAGGCCCACCCCCCAACTATCCTAGCTGCCCATGCACTGTCAAAATGTCCCCCAGTCACGTCCTTCACCTCCAGGACTCTCCCTGACTCCTCACCTGTCTTCCCTCCACCAACTGTGCTCTACGCCCTCGGTAGTCCCCCACCTCCACCCCCCACCCCCGCCCTCGGCCAGACCCCTCAGCTTTCCCTCCTCACCCCTCCTCTCTCCCAAGCACTCAGCCAGCCATCGCCTTCTGCTCCTTACCTGACTCCTCCAACCTCCCCATGGCTTTATTTTCTCCCCCCCTTTCAGCAGCCCCCAAGTCGGACACGCTCAGCTCTCTCCTTTCACCCGCACTTCGTCCCCTCACCCCGGACTCCTCCCCTGGCCCTGCGCCCTTCACCCTCCTCCCCTGGCCCCTGGGACTTGCCTCCAGCGCACCTGGTGGAGAAGAGGCGGGGCCTCCTCACCTGGCGGCCACAGAGCAGCGGGGCAGCGGCCCCTAGCGGCCGGGGAGGGAAGCGCAGCCCAACTGGCCTCCCCTCCCAGTTGGTGGGAATGGACCACCATTGCTGCCTGCCTAATGTTGGTCAGACAGGACGGGGGAGGCTTCCTGGACTCTTGCCTTACGGGAGTGAGGATGGTGGAGTGTTTGCAGTTTTCAATAGCGTGATCGAGAGGTGACATTTGAGGGCTTCCCTTCCCTGGTAGCGCAGTGGTTGAGAATCTGCTTGCCAATGCAGGGGACATGGGTTCGAGCCCTGGTCTAGGAGGATCCCACATGCCTCGGGGCAACTGGGCCCGTGAGCCACAACTACTGAGCCTGCGCGTCTGGAGCCTGTGCTCCGCAACAAGAGAGGCCGCGATAGTGAGAGGCCCGCACACCGCGATGAAGCGTGGCCCCCGCTTGCCACAACTAGAGAAAGCCCTCGCACAGAAACGAAGACCCAACACAGCAAAAATAAATTAATTAATTAATAAACTCCTACCCCCAACATCTTAAAAAAAAAAAAAGAGGTGACATTTGAGTAGTCCTGATGGGGGAGGGGTGTGCATGGAGGGAGGGCGTCCTGTTGGCTCTGACCCTATGCCTCAAATCTGACCACTTCTCCCCAGCATCCTGTTCCAGGCCTCCATCGCCCTCACCTGCATTGACTGTGAAATCCATCACCCCAGTCTCCTGGCTCCCTCTCAAATCCTCTCTATAATTTTGTTTTAATTGAGGTAAAATTCACAAAACACAAAATTAACCACTAACCATCTTAAAGCGAACTATTCAGTAGCATTTAGTATATTCACAATGTTATAACGTTGTACAACCATCACCTCTATCTAGTTCCAAGGCATTTTCATCCTCCCAAAAGGCAACTCTGTATCCAGTGGCAGTAACTTGCCCTCCCCCCTCCGCCAGCCCCTTGCGATCGCCAATCTGCTTTCTGTCTCTATGGATTTGCCGGTTCTGGACATTTCATATCAATGGAATCATACAATACATGACCTTTTAGGTCTGATTTTTTTTCACTCAGCATAATGTTTTCAAGGTTCATCCACATTGTAGCATGTATAAGAACTTCATTCCTTTTTACGGGTGAATAATGATTATACAACATTTATTTATCTGATCAACCATTGATGAACATTTATTTGGGTTGTTTCCATCTTCAGACTTCTGCGAATAGTGCTGCTGTGAACGCTGGTGTACAAGTATCTATTTGGGTACCTGTTTTCAATTCTTTTAGGTACTTACTTAAGAGTAGCATTGCCGGGTCATATGGTAATTCTATGTTGTATTTATTGATCCTATGATCTGTTACATGTTCAAATAAGACCATGCCATCCCCCTGATCATAGTCTTCCCTTAGCCCCTTCTGTCACTGAGAATCTAATCCAGACCCTCCCCACAGCCTCTCAGGCTGTGTCTGGTGGTCCCACCAAGCTGGCCCTCTTGCTCTTCAAATTGTCCTGTCTGTTCCAACCACAGGACCTTTGCACTTACTGTTTCCTCTCCTTGGAACACCCTTCCCCCAGATTGCACATGGTCTCAGCTCAAATGTCTCCACATGCACAACCCTCCCAGCCACCTTAGCCTAAATCATACTCACCCACATCCCATCTCATGATTCTTCATTGCTTTTTCCTTCATGGAATTGTTCACATTCTGAAATTTTCTTCTTGTTACTAGTGAATCACCAGCCTCCCCAGTAAAGTGCAAGCTCCAGGAGGACAGTGACTCTGTGTTTCTTATTCACCATCATACCCTCAGCTTCCAAAACAGGGCCTGGAACCAGTGTCAGGACCAGGGTGAGGCAAAAAAGAGAAAGCATATTTTAATGCAATACTTAAAAAAAAAAAAAAATTCATGCAAAAATTCATGATGAACAAAATGTCAAAATCTTCAATAAAAAGATAGCACCAGTTTTCCTGACGTTCCCTTTCCCCTCAGGCTCCAATGTGGCTCCATACGGCACTCATATTGATCCTGCCTTTATTTATTCTTTTTTTGCGGTACGCGGGCCTCTCACTACTGTGGCCTCTCACTGGTGTGGCCTCTCCCGCTGCGGAGCACAGGCTCCGGACGCGCAGGCTCAGCGGCCATGGCTCACGGGCCCAGCCGCTCCGCGGCATGTGGGATCTTCCCGGACCGGGGCACGAACCCGTGTCCCCTGCATCGGCAGGCGGACTCTCAACCACTGCGCCACCAGGGAAGGCCCTGCCTTTATTTTAAAAGTTGATTATTTTGGTCAGTGTGGATTTTTTACGTGAATTTTGGGTTTCTTAAATATTGCATTGCAATATTATTTTTCTTGATCGCTGAGTTTTTTTGACATCCTCTTAAGTTTTGTGGCCCAGGAAGTGCCTCATTCGCTTCATCCCAGTGCTTGCCCTGTCTGGAGCTTAGTATTCGCTTCCTCCATCTGTTGGTGTTTGAGGATGAATGGATGAGCCAGAGGGAAGCTGGGAGCCAGGCAACCACCAACACTTGAGGAGCGGGGGCAGCGGCTCCAAGCGAGGTCCTGGGTCAGGCAGTCCTACTCAGAAGCTGACTTCAATTTTTTTAACTACTTGGGCAAGCCTCAGTTTTCCCTTCTGTAACATGGGGAGAAAGTAACTACCTCACGGGGAGATCATTAATAGTAAATGAGGGACTTCCCTGGTGGTCCAGTGGTTAAGACTCCATGCTTCCACTGCAGGGGGCACAGGTTTCCCTGGTCAGGGAACTAAGATCCTGCATGCGGTGCAGCAAAAAATAAAAAACAATAAAGATAACCATTAAAAAAAAAAAAAGACTAGTAGATTGTATGATATGTGAATTATACCTCAATAAAGCTGTTTTAAAAAGCCAAAAAATAAAGACTAAATGAGACTCGGTCCACTTCTCAGCCAGCCTGGGTCTCTCCTCAGTCACCTACTCAGACACCTCCACTTGAATATCTATTAAACCAAATGTAACTCCTGGATCTAACCTCCAAAACCACCCCTCCTTCGAGGGTCTCCATCCTTCCAGGTGCTCAGGCCACAGGCTTTAACCTGCCTCTTTCCCTTGCATCCCACTTCCCATATATCTGCTCCACCTTCAAAGTACACCCAGAATCCACCCGGTGCTCACCTCCTGTCACCTCCCTGCTCCTACCCCAGTATTGATCACCTGGACCAGTGCAGTCGCCTCCTCCCTGGTCCCCCAGCTTCTGCCCTTGACCCCCACACTCTGTTCCCCCACCAGGGCCAGAGGGCACCTATGAACATCTAAGTCAGGGCACATCCCTCCTCTGCTCAGAATCTTCCATTGCTCCCAGCTGACTCCAAGCAAAAATCAGTTCTCCCCAAAGCACACTAGGCCGGCACGATCTGGCCCATTACCTCCCTACCCTCACCTCCTCCTCCTTTTGCCCTTACTCCCTCCCTCCAGCCACACAGGCCCTCTCATGGATCCTTTGAACACCCAGCATGTTTCTGCCTCAGGACCTTTACATGGGCTGTTCCCTCTGCCTGGAACCCCCTTCCCCCAGATCTCC
The DNA here is from genome assembly GCF_005190385.1 of Monodon monoceros. Classification (NCBI taxonomy): domain Eukaryota; kingdom Metazoa; phylum Chordata; class Mammalia; order Artiodactyla; family Monodontidae; genus Monodon; species Monodon monoceros. The sequence continues at coordinate 164,249,661 of NW_021703768.1, forward strand.
CCATGACTCCTCCCATCTCTTCAGGTCTTTACCCAAATACCACCTTCTCAGTGAGGTCTTTCCTGACCTCCTCTATCTAAAATTTCTGTCTTCCTTCCTTAATTTTCTTTTTTTTTGCGGTACGTGGGCCTCTCCCGTTGCAGAGCACAGGCTCCGGACGCGCAGGCTCAGCGGCCATAGCTCACGGGCCCAGGTGCTCCGCGGCACGTGGGATCTTCCCGGACCGGGGCACCCATAGCACTTATCATCATCTAACACCCTGTATCTTTTGTCTGATTTCTCATCTGTCTTCCTGATTGGAATGTCAGCCCCAAGAACAGAGAAGCTTGTCCGCCTTGTTCACTGCTGTGCCCCCAGCACCTAGCAGGTGCTCAATACATGCTTGTTGACTGAATGCATACCTCCCCCCACACCCAAAGACAGCAGTTGGAATTAATCCCCGCCCACGCAATATCCCCCCAGCTCAATTCTGAGACCGCTTTACCTGGCTTTTCATTTGAGTGAAGGCATAGGACAGAACGGGGCTCAGTCACTGCCCAAGATGGGGGTACAGGGAGCTTCCAGGAGAGTCAGGGGCACACAGAACCCCACCCATCCACCCCTCAAGGCTTGGACAGATTCACCATCCACTACCCTAGCCCCCTGCTCACTTTCCAGAGCTACTTCCATCGTGCTTTCTGTAGCTGCCTTACCCACGGGATGGGGATGCACCCTGAGAGGGCCTCCAGTCCTGCTGCCAGGCCACTAGGGCATTCTCAGCACCTAGCACCCGGCCACACTGAAGGCTGTCAGGGGTCCTCTGTGTTTGAAGAATAAATGGAAGGAATGAATACATGAACCGAATGATGAGAAGACCCTCAGGGTTGTACATCCCGTGCTGAGCGGGCTCTAGGAAGAGCCGGGCTGGGGACGCCTGCTGGGCAGTGGAGGTCTGAGCGTTGTTCCTGAGTCCAGGAACGTGTTTCATCCCCAACCCCAAGCCCCGCTCCCCCCTCGCACGTGTTCTGGGTCTGCGCCCCTCACCCATCCCCCAGCCCCGCCACACACCGGACCTAAGGAACCCAAGGTAGGACACCCATGACTGAGGGCGCCAGGCCTGAGACAGAGGACACAGAGCACTGGGGACAGGGGAGGGTGGAGGAGCGCAGCGCCCAGGACGGTCAGCATAAGAGCCTGAAGCAGTGGGCACATCACACATGGAGGGCACAGGGCAAGGGCAGAGGGCACAGGTGAAGAGAGCCATCCACGTCTGAGTACAGGGTGCCCCAGGTGCTAGGTGCGCAGAATGTAGGGTCTCCAAGACGCCGGGGGATCGCTACATGGCGTGTCCTAGGCGTGGGGCAACCTGGGTGCGGGGGTTTTCCGGCACAGGGTGCAGAGAAGAGCGGGACGTCCAGGCTCAAGATGCACAGGACATTGGGTATCCAAGGTGCGGGTCACGCGGGGCGTGGGAATCCCGAGGCACAAGGTAGCATGCCCGGAGCGAGGAGCGCCCCGGCAGTAGGGAGTAGGGCGTCCTGGGCGCGGGGACGGACACGCGCAGTGCTGGGCACTCAGAGCCCGGGAGAGACTGCGCGCGCGCGCGCGCGCGCGCGCGGACGCGTTAGTTTCCGGAGCCGGGCTGCTGGCGCGGCCTCCACTGCGACTGCGCAGCCCAGGGTCTTGGGAGAGAAGAGGCGCTGGGGCTGTTTCGCGCCCCCAGCCTCTACTTATCCTTCGCCTCGTGAGCCCCTCGCCCGTGAGGCCAGAAAACCGAGATGGAATGGAGGCTAGTGAACTGATCCCGGCCACGACCAGGGGTGCTCCGCTGACCACGGGCTTTGGGAGAAATAGGAGGGGCTGGGAGGGCGTCCTGGCCAGGATTTTGCCAAACTGAGCCGGGGGTTTCTCAAAGCATGTCTCTCCTTACCCTAATATAAGTTAAAGACACTGCCTCTCACAGCCACTGAAGAATGCAAGGTAGAGCCATCTCCCAGGCACCCTCATAGGTTCCCAGGGTTGCTCCACAGAGGGAGGTGGGTGGACTGCTTAGGACCGGAGGGTGGAGTGGTGGGAGGAGGCTTGGAGCCAGAGGGCTCTGGAGATGCTCAGCTTTCCGAGATGCACGTTCTTCCCCCTTTCAGTCCTGCTGGATTTATAGAAAGCTGACTGTGTGGATGTGGGGGGAGGGTTCCTGGTTGCCCCCTGTGGCACCGCCCCCTCTCCCCAGCACCCCAAAGCCTTCCGTGGGTCCTACCAGGTGCTGTCGAGATGCCTCAAAGTGGGAAATTGATGTGTGGAGACGTGGAACCTCCCCCATCCTCCCATCCTGGTATTGCACCAACCACAGATGGATGGGATCCTTTCCGCAGCCACCAACCTCAACTTCATACGTATTTGGTCCCTCAGATCCAGCTGATGGGCCGGGTCACCCAGATTTAAGGCCCAAAGTCTGCAGCCAGGGAACCCTGGGTGTGAAGGAGGAACAAAGGTAGCCCACCTACTCTCTCCACCCCTGAAGTTTGGGGGCTGGATTTGGCCCAGGTTCCAGGCTATAAGAATCCCTGCCCTGAAACGATGGCTGCCCACAGCAGAGGGCGTAGGGTGGTGGGTGCCTTAGAGGTAGCCCCTGGTTACCCAGCCAGCCTGGAAGTCTGGAGTCTCTGCCTTTCCCTAAATTCAGCCACAGCCACCGGGACAGGCTTCTGGGAAGGGATTCTTAGAGGACAGGTTAATTCACTTGCAGATGTTCCCTTTAGGCTTTCTTAGATATTCATAGTTCCCATCCTAGCCTGCCCCAAGTTTTGTGTATTTACCACGATGCCACCTGCCCCGCTGCTACATCCACACTTTCCCAATTCCTCACCCATTCTGCAGAGCCAAGTTGGGGTGGTAATGCATTCTCTTCCCTGGAGGTAGAGGCAAGGGTTTGCCCCCCTCCCCATCCTCAGCCAGTCCCCTTCCTCTATAATCCAGATCGGGACTTGTCTGCCTTACTCCCCCCACTGTTGCCCGCTCTGTGTCTGCCAAGATTCAGCCCGGACTTTGTATGAACTGGCCGGTTTACTATTTAGGTCTCCCTTGGATGGACTCCCTTCCCCGAGCATCTAAGCCAGGGATTTGCTCCTCCCCACCCATCAGTCTTCGCGTTGCACCCATCTTTCATAAAATGCCAGGCTTCCAGGTTCGCTCTCCCGAGATCCTCACCGGATCTTACCTCTCAGGACCTTCCCGTACCCGCCCCCCTCAAGGATCCTTGCCACCCCCCTCCAGTTTTTCCTCAGCCCCCACCTTGCACTGAGCTGTCTATTCTGCCCAAGTGCCTATTTTTGGCCCGGGACCCGGTTTTATAGTCCCCACTGTGGGTCTTGGCAGTCACATCTCTGGCTCCGGGGATCTAAGCCAAGTCGGACTGTCTTCCCCACCCCGGGGTGGGGGAGCGGTGCAGGGCTCCCTTCGGTAGCCTCAGCCTGAAACCTGCCCCTCGCCTCACTCGGCCAGATGCCTAGGAACACGCTGGTTCCTTGCCCTACTTCTTCAAGTCCACCGGCTGCAGTGCAGTTGCTAGGCTGTGGAAATCCGTACCGAGGTTTTGCTCTTGCCAAGAACCTAAAATTCAATTTTTTTTCTCCCTTCCCCCGACCCCCTCCCAAAGCGAGACGTTTGAGGTGTTTATATAGATACTAACCTCCCCCTAACAACCCCCCCCCCCCCCCCGCTCCTCCGGCCCGGTCAGCTCCAAGCCCTTGTCCAGTTGCCAGGGATCTTTTGCTGGGGGTCTTGTCCCATCCCGCATATTCCAGTCCTGGCTTTGCGGCCCTCCCTCGCCTTTCATTGTAGGTCTGGTCTCTCAGGGTAGCGGCCTCCTCATTGCATTCCCTCCGCATCACCCCTGGATTGTGAAACCGCTTTTACCTGCCCGCTTCGGTGCAGCCAGCGCTCCGGATCCTTTCGAGTTCGAGTCCATCCCTCCTTTTGCCCCTCCTTCTTGCACGTAGCTGCCAGGAAGACGGCCCACGCGCCTTAGCCGCTAAGCAGCCCCCTCCTGGAGCCCCCTGCGAGCCCAGGTCTGGGAACTCTAGGCCAGGTCTTGCTTGTTCCCACTGCATTAGGCATGACGCATTACTCCGTCTCCCGAGGAAGAATCCGGCCCGAAATTTGCGTGCCCCGGGTGCATTTGGCCCTGTCGCAGCTCCCTTCGTTCCTCCCATCTCTATCTAATCCAACCCGGGTTTTGCATACCTCTTCCAGATCTCTCCCATTTCTCCCCTCACCGGGCTCGGCGCCTTTCCGTTACTTCGCTACGGGCAAAATCCGCCCCGGGTCTTCCTTGAGCTTGTCTCCCCTCCCCCACTTCCCGTTCCAACGCCGGGATCCAGCTCTTCGCCTTCCCTCTCCCCGTTTTTCCAGAGGGGCTAGAGGGGGTGAAGGGGAGTAAAGTCCATCCCGGGTTTTCGGGCCTGCCGCCGGTGCGCTCGGGCAGGTTGCTGCGGCCGGTCCTGGGCGGCGGCTCCGCGCCGCGTTTTATGCGCGCCCGCGCCCCCCTCCTGGAGCTGGTGCGCCGGAGAGAGGGGTGAGCAGGCGGCTTGTCATTGCTGGTGCCCGGCGCCGGCTCTGTCCGCGCGTCCTGCGGTGCCCACGGGCCCGGCTGGGCGCCCCCCCTTCAGCCACCCCGGGGGCGCGACACCGCCTCGCCTGCCTACAGCCGCGCCCCCCCTCAAGCTCCGCGGCGCCCGCCCCCTATCCGAGCCCCCTGCGGCCACTGCGGGGAGCCCGAGCCGTCGGCGCGGGAGCTGTAGTCGCTGCGGCGCCCCCGCCCCGCCGTCTGCCGAGAAGGCCCCGGCGGATGGGGCCCCGCGGGCCCCGGAGCGGCGCCGCCGGGCGGCGGGGGGCTGCAGGGGCGCCCCAGCTGCCCCGTTAACCCCTCGGCTGCCACCGTCGGAGGGGGCTGGGAAGTCGCCTGGGCGCACACGTGCAGCCTCCGTCGGGGCCGCGGAGCTGCGGGGGAGATGCGGGCAGCTGCTAGCGCCTCTTCGGGGGGCTCCGCCTCGCCCCAGCCCCCGGAGCTTTGACACCGCCCCCGCTCCGCTGCCTACCTCCCTGGGAGGGGCGCGGACCCGGTCGCCCCCAGCCCCGAGTCTCCGCTGCCGCGAGGGGGCCGCCTTTGGAACTGTGTAATACGCTTTTTTTTTTTTTTAATTTTAATTTTTGTTTGGTGGCGGTGGTGCTGGGCCCCGCCAACCCTCGCCCTTTTAACCCCCGCCCCGGTTCCGGGAGATGTGCCGGGCGGGGGACCTGGGTTCGCGGAGCCGCAGGAGAGACGCGCAAAGCCGACCCCGGAGCGGCGCCGGACAGGTGAGTGTCTGCGGCCCCAGGGCGAGGGGGACGCCGTACCTGGGCCAGGTGTGTGGGCCGAGGTAGGGAGGGTGGGAGCCGGGGCCTGTGCTAGCCGGGAAGGGGGAGGGGATGCTGGAGCCGCGGGTCACCGTACAGGAGCGCGAGGAGAATCGAGGGCGGCCTGCACCTCACCCGCATCGGCCAGCGGACCGGGAGGGGCAGCCCCCATGGAGTGTCGGGGGTGCGGATGCGCGGCCGCGGGGTGCCCGGTGGGGGGAGGGGACAGCGAGTGTGCCCGCGCGTGGCTGCGTGTGCCCGCGCGCGCGCCAGCCTTTGTGGGGAAGCGGCGCGGCGGTGCCTGCGTGTCCCCGGTGCGTGTGCGCGCGGGTGCTTGGCGCCCTGTTCGTGTAGGTGTTTGGGTGTGAGCGGAGAGGGTGCGTGTGCGCGCCGCGCGCGGGCCCTGGCCCCCAGAGGAGCCGCGTTGGGGGCTGGCACCGCTGGATGCCGGGCTGGGGGTTGTTTTTCTCTGGGAGGCAGAGGCGCGGGGGATGGGGAGGGGTCTGTCTGGGTGTCTGGCCGGCTGTAGCCACCGAGAGCATCTTCCCTCCGCGGTACCCGGTTAAGCGTGGGAAGCTGTTGGGTTTAATCCACCCGGATTCGGGCTTTGAGAGCAAGCCCTCCCTCTCTCCCAGGTGTTCACTGGGTAAAGCCTGGGGGTTTCAATTGTCATCTTTCCATCTGAGGGTCCCGTGACCGGAGTCCGTGCAGAAGAGGGTGGGCAGCGCTGTGTGTGCTCCAGCCCTGGCCAAAAAGTGGCCCCACAGGCATTTCTCCAGTGCACCTCTGGCACCCATCCGAAGACAGCCAGCCCCCTGCCTGCACACAGCCCGCACGCACATCCCTGTCCCTAGTCTCCCAGTCTCGGTCAGCACCCAGCCCCATCCCTACCCCTACCCAGCACCTCACTGTACCTTCCCCCGCAGTCCACTCCTCCCTCCCCCACCTCTCCCCCCGACAGTCATGGCAGCTGAGTGGGTGTCCCTCTGTCCCAGCCTTGAGAACAGGGCCCCCTTTCCTCCTGGCTTCTGCAGGACCCAGGGCCTGGGTTCCGCTGCCCACCTCCAAACATGTGGTGTGCAGGGGGAAGCAGGGGGAGGGGTTCAAAATGGCTGCCAAGATGGCTGGTTGTCTCTCCGCCTCTCTCTTTCTCTTTCTCTCCCGCTCTCTGCTTGCCCTGTTCTCTTAGCTGCTTCAGGAGTCATCGAGGAGACCGGGTTGGACAGTGTGAGGATAGGTGTGGGGTACTACGCTTGAGAGTGGATATCTGCTCTGGGCCTGTGGATCTCAATCCTCCTTGGGGAGAGGCCGTTGATCTCTGCTCCTCTCTCCAGCACCCAAGGGCCGGCATAAGCCTGTAACCTGACCCCAGTCCCAACTCCTTCACCCTGGCTAGCAGCCTGGGGGCTCCCTGCCCTCCACGTGGTCTCCTAGGCCTGATGCCCTGAATCGGTCGGTCATTGGGGTGTCAGGGTGCCCCACGGAGGGTCCCCGTCTCTCATCCTCTCCATCTGCTCCATGGCCAGGGGCTCAGGACTCCGGGTCGGCCTGGGTCAGGCCCCAGCTCTGGGGGCAGGTGACTTCTCCTTCCTCCCCACTCCCCTCCCACTAATGCCAAATGTATTACTTAAAAGTAGGATGAAAACAGGGAGACTAAGAGAAGGAATACAACTTTCATTATCATATCGAGAAAGTTATCTGTGATCGTCCTAACTAGTAATTTGCCTGCCATGCTGTTCAGAACTGACTTGCCCATTAATTACGGAGATGAAAAATCATCTGGAAAGCAGAAAAGGGAACCAATTCGATCCCTGGCTGGCAACAGTGGCCCCCACGCACCGAGCACATACGTGTGTGCTCACATGTGAGTGCCCGGCCCCCCTGCTGCCATTGCCACCTTCTTCTTCCTCATTGGCCTCCCACGGGGCCTTAGCTCACCCCATGCTTGTTACTCCTGCTCTCCAGTGCCCTACCAGGCCCACCCTCACTCCAGGGGGTGCCCATCCCAACATCCACTCGTGGGGAGCTGGCCTAAGGCAGGATCACCCGTGCTATGTCTGCCCTTGGACGTGGATACGATGCCCGGGGTTGGGGGAGGGCAGGTAGCTGGGGACCAGCGCATCTGGGCTGTGGGGCCTGCAGGGAGGAGGTGGAACGCAGGAGACTCGAAGCCTGGTTTCTATTCCCAGCCTGCCCTGGGGAGCCTCTTCTCCTGGGGGGCCCAAGGAGGACCCTACCGGCCAGTGGGGGAGGGGCCAGCGGGCGCCCTGGCTGCTCTGGAGTCTGTTCACATCAAGCGATCTGGTCCCGGCTTGGGGTCCACCTGCATGTGCGGGGCTGCCTGCTGCCTGCGCCTGGCATCTGCGTCCTCCCTGGGTGCCCAGGCTGGCAGGAGAGAGTGTGGCGCTTCAGCCCCAGCCTGGGCATCTGGGGGTGGGGGTGCCGATCCCAGGAGGCTGTGCTGCTTGGCCCCAAAATGGGTGCCCGTGATGGAGAACAGGAGGAGAGGGATCCCCGATGTCCCCACCCTCTGGCCACGGGGAGCTGAAGCTTTCAGTCTCTGCCCCCTCCTACCTCTCCAGCCAGACGTGTGGCCAAGGACACACAGGAGGCTCTGGTTTCTGTGTGGGCTCCTCTCGAGGATTCAATTTCCAGACACCAGACATTTCCCCTCCTCCAGCCCCTCCAGGGAGGGGGGGGGCGGGGGGGGGGGGATGCTCCTGAGATGGGGGTTCCCTGGGTCTGGAGCTGGACCTGACTGTACCGGCACTCCTCCCAGCTCTCGCCTCGGCCACCCTGATGAAACAGAAAGTGGGGTCCCAGGTGGGAGGGGACCACTGAACAGAGGTCTGGAAGTGGCTCCCACTGCCCCTGGAATCCAGTCCTCTGTTACACATCTGTCCGCACCTGTGTGTACCCGTCCTGTGTGATTTGGATGGTGACCTGGAGGAGCCTGTGTGCAGCCGGCCACGTGTCCGACAGGCGGGTCCTACGTTCATTAAGGGTCTCCTCTGTACTCGTGTTTGTGAGTTTTGCAGAGGGGCTGGCAGTGTGTGTGTGCGTGTGCGTGCGTGTGTGTGTGTGTGTTTCCATGTGTGAGCAGCTCTCTGCATTTTGTGGGCACCTGCAGGCATGCTCCTAGGTGTATGTATGTAGGGCTCCTTGGAGTGAGGCTGGGTGCACCTTTTCATGAAATCTGTGAATATTTGCCAAGTGTCTTTTCACTAGGCGCTGTGCTGGGGACGCCGTGGGGACAGTGCCCCAGTCCTGTCCTCAGGGAGCACACAGTCTGGTGACAAAAGCAATTTCAGTCAAGGGGCTCCTGTCGTAGCAGTGGGGGAGAAGGCTTGTGTCTCCCCATCCGGAAGGGCCAGATTCCCAGCTGGGGAGAGGCAGCCATTGACTCGGAAAACAGCAGCCCCTGCGTCTTGGCACCACAGCACATCCCAATCCCGTGGGGTGTCCTGTGGTCCAAACCTGCATGACCTTCCCTATCACCTCTTCCCCCTCACCCGCTCTCTCCTCACCGCTCCTAAACGCAGTCCTACCCCAGGACCTTTGCACTGGCCGCTCCTTCACTTGGACCCCTCAGCCAGACATCTGCAAAGACTTTGTTCCCTCACCCGCTTCAGTTGTCACCTCCTCAGTAACCTTTACCCATGCAACCTGTTTAAAATTGCAGCCTCCCACCCGCCTCCTGACTTTCCGTCGCGCGGATGGCTTTTCGCACACTCTGTGATTTCCTGATATATTGTGCCTGTTTATCGTCTGTCTCCCCGACCAGGATCCAAGCGCTCAGGGAATTTTTTACTTGGTTTGCTTTCGGATGTCAGGTGCCTAGACTTATGCCTGGCCCACAGTAGGTGCTCAAGAACTCTTAGCTGAGTAAGTGGGAGGGGGCCTCTCAAAGGACTGGAGACCCCCAGGGGACTCCCCCCAGGCTTTGCACAGTGAGGGCTCCCCATCGACCCCGGTCCCTTTGGGGGATCCAGGGCTACCCACCAGGGGCCAGACCAGGCCAGCTCTGCACCTGTCCCATGAAGACACCTGTGAGGCCTCTCCCTGAGGTGGCCTCATGGGTGCTCTTGTGTGTGAGGGTGTCAGTGTGGGCAGGCGGCTCCCCTGCAGGGCCGCATGCATATAGGGTTTAGAGCCTGGAGGGTAATGTGGGGCCCCCCTGCCCTTGCCAGGGGTAGGAGTGCCATGGTCAAGGACTGAGCAACCCCTCCTTTGTGGGGACACTAACCCAGGCTCTCTCTCACGCCCCACCCTTGTTTCAGTGGTCTGTCCCGGCGCTGGGGAATTAGCCAAGTAGAAGCCCCCCTGCCACCCTCCCCCCAACTCCAAAATTTGGGGAAGACAAAAATTGCAATAAATAGATGCTCAGGCTAAAAATAGCCTTGCCCACCCCCCCCCAAAGCTAGAAAGAGCCAGGACCTCTCCCTCAGAGGCTAAAAATACCCGGTAGGCCAGGCAGCCAGGTGGGCGCTCCTGTCCAGGATCGGGGAGGTGGTGCAGACAGGTGAGGGACCCCGGGCAGGGTCTCCCAGCTGTGGCGTTCCTGACACTGGGGCTGTGTCATTTTTGGCAGGGGGAGTGACGTGTGCATCATAGGACCTTTTAGCATCCCTAGCCTCGACCCTCTAGCTACCAGGAGCATCCCCCCGCCCCCGCCCCCGCCCCCGCCAGCTGTGACACCTAAAAACGTCTCCAGACATCGCCAAACAGCCTGGGAGGAGGAGCAAAATTGTGCGCCCTCCCAGGTGAGTAGCACTGCTCTAGATCGGGGTCGGCAAAGTCCCCCTGTGAAGACCCAGACGGCAAGTACTGGAGACTTTGGCGGGCTTACCAGTCTTCTTCTCCCTCTTCTTCTTAACCCTTTGAAAGTGGCAAAACCGTTTTTAGCCCGTTGGCTGTGGGCAGTGTCCAGGCCATAGGTACCCAACTCCCACCCTGGAGCACCACCGCCCTCCCGCCCCATTGCCCCTGGTGGTGGAGGTCAGGGCATCCTTGGATGCCCCTCATCAGCAGAGGGACAGCCCCACTGGGGGCAAGTCTGCTGCTGTCTGTCCCTTTCACCTCCCTGCCCTCACCTCCTCCCACTCCCCTGTGGTCGCTCCCTCACTGGTTCTCAAACATGGCAGCCCCCGGCCAGCCCCAGGGCCTTTGCACGAGTCTTCTCCTCCCTGGGCACCTCTGTGGCTCCTCCCTCAGCTTCCCAGAGCTTTGCTGACATGCCCAGCCTTTCCCCATCACCGTATTTAAGATTGCATGACACCCCCCCACACACATACGCACAACACTAGTACATCACGGGATTGACCTCTTTAGTGTTTGTTCTTTGTGTCTGGCTCGTGCATGGCTGTCTCTCCAGCACCTAGATCAGCGCCTGGTACACAGTACGTGTTCTAAAAGAGACGCGTAGGATTGCTGGATATCACTTCTAAGCTCCATAACCACTGTTGTGAGACTTTCAACCCATTCCCCTGGGGAAGAGACAGAATGCAGAGGAGGGAGGTGGGGGCCTCGTCACACAGCCTAAAGTGGGCACAGCTGGGATTTGAACCTAGGGCCCCGAGACCCAGGGCCTCTTCACTCTTGCCCTGCGGAGCACCGTCTCCCCATCCCTCTGGTCTCTGCCCTTTCGCTGCTACTCTGGTGGTAGCAGAGGGCCCCAGAGCCTTCTTCCATGCACTCTGCCTCAGGCTCTGGCTCCCGTGGGAGCCAGCACTGCTCTGCATGCCTGGAGTGAGTGCGAGACTTGTGGCTAGTCAGGGAACACCTTGGGGTGGAAATGGACCACAGGCCACCATGGTACCAACCCACTGTGGCGAGGAGCGTCAGAGAGGTGCCCGGTTGGCCTGCAAGTCAGGGAGAGCTTCCTGGTGGAGGGGGCTTCCCAGCTAAGATCTGGAGGGGAAAGAGGGATAAAGTGGAGGAGAGGGAGAGTTTGTGAGAGGGAGGGACCTGCCCTGAGGTCAGAAAGAAGGGGGTGGCTCGGGGGGGGGGGGGGAGGGAAAGACATTTCCTGGCCAGGGGGGGAGAGAGGACGCCGGTCTTGGGGGCTGAAGGACTGTTTGTGGGTTTGCGTTTCTACTTGTCCACGGGGCTGGGGAGACCTGTGAAGGGGTCAAGGCCCATGAGACATGGTTGGAATGTTTAGCATGCGCTCCCTCTGGCTTGCTTTGTAGGAAAGAACTGCAGAGGGCGGGTGGGTGGGGCAGGGGAGGGTAGTGGAGAGGCCAGTGTGGGTAGGAGGCCACCACAGCTGTCAAGGTGAAGAACCAGGTGGAGGCCTTGAGACATTAGAGATGGACCCGTGTGGGGCTTTCGAGACAGAGTTGACATGATTTAGTAGATGATCGATTGGAAGGGGAGGGGGAGGGGGAAACTGCAGGTTTCTGGTTCTGACAGCAGTGTGGACCTGGAGAAACAAAGAGGGAGGGGGTGGGAAGCACCCCTCCTCACATACACAGTCTGATCTTCCCTTGCCAGCAGGAGTCTGTGAGTACCCGAGTCAGGGCACGTCTTGTCCCCACTCAGAACCTCCACGGCTCCCACCTCACTCCCACAGGCCCTGCTCGCTCTGCCCTGTAAAACCCGCCCTCACCTCTTCCCTCTCTCCCCTCACTTACTGGGCCAAAGCCACACTTCAGCACATTCCTACCTCAGGGCTTTTGCATATGCTGTTCCCACTGCCTGGATACTCTTTCTCCAGTACCTAGATGGCTCCCCTCCTTGAGACCTTTGCTAAAATGTTACCTTCTTGGCCAGGTGTTCCCTGACCACCCCATCTACATTTGCACCCACGCATACCCCGTCCACTCTCTCTCTCCCCTACAAGCCTATTTTCCTCCAAAGCACTTGTGACCAGGTGGGAGCTAGGTAACTATCCACTGAATGGACAACCTCTTCTGTGGGTCTGTTTCATCTTTGTTCATTAAACAAATTAACAAGAACCCTTTCCTTGCCCAGGGCTGGGCATGCAACAGACAGCCAGGCCAACCCACGATGGAACTTTCCCTGGTGGGATAGACTTTCAGCTGCAGAGCCCAAGTCCAGTTAGGGGAGTAAAATGTGGAGCCCCAGTGTGCCACTTGTGTGGGTACAGGAGGGACCAACACAGTCCTGGCAGGCAGAGCCTTTTGGAGGAAGAAGGGACAGAGGGCAGGAGTCCTCTGGGTATGTGAGAGAGAGATGTGGAGGGTGAGGATAGGCCAGAGCAGAGAAGGTGATGAGAAGGTAGCAGGAGACCAGGGCCTGAAATGCCATGTTGAGGCCTCTGAGGCAATAGGGAGCCATGGAGGACTGTAGGCAGGGAGGGATGTGATTGGGTTTTCATTTTGCAAAGATCACGCTGGCTGCAGGGTAGAGATTGGAAGTGGTGGGAGTAGCAGATAGACGGGGGAGACCGGGAAGGAGGCATCCAGGGAGAAGGGGAGGTTTTGAATGGTCCCACCCCCTGCAGTCCAGCGCCACTTGGCAGCTAGAGTGACCTTTTAAAATTTACAAGACGGACAAACCCCACCCTGTGGCACCGACATCTAGTGGGAGAGAGATAATAAGCAAATAAGTAAAACGTGTGGCTGGCACGCTAGCGGTGAGGGCCACGTAGAAATAAAGCCAGAGCAGGACGCAAGAGTGCTGGGGCCAGCAGGGCCTCCCAGAGCCAGCAGCGTTTGCCTAAAGACCTGAAGGAGGCAAGGGAGAAGCTCTGCAGCTATCTGGGGAGGAGGGACCGGCCAGTGCAAAGGCCCTGAGAGGGGACTGTGCCTGGTGTTAGTGAGCGAGGGGGAAAGTGTAAAGAGGTGAGGGTAGGGAGGGGACAGGGCAGAGTGTGCAGGGCCTTGTGGGCCGAGGAAGGGCTTTGGCTTTTGCTCTGAGTGAGGTGGGAGCCTTGGAAGGTTCTGAGCAGAGGAGGGATGTGCCCAGACTCGGGGTGCTCACGGGCGCCCTCTGGTGGCTGTATGTGGAACAGACTGGGCAGCAAGGATGGAGAGCTGGGAGACAGGGGAGGAGGCGACAGGGCTGGACCAGGGAGGGGACCAAGGAGTCAGGAGAAAGTGAGCAGATTCTGAAGAAGGAGACGCAGGAGCTGCTGTAGGGATGAGAGGAGAAGAGGGGTCCAGGATATCTGTATGGTTCTTGAGCGCCTGGGAGGACTGGGCTGCCCTCTGCTGAGATATGGGTAGATGAGGGGATGGAGCTGAGGGTTTGGTGGGGACCCTGCCCTCCCTGAGCCCACAGCCCCCTTCCTGAAGGAGGTTATGTGACGGACACTCTCTGGGCACTTGCTCCATCTCTGTGAGGGAAGTCTGTTAGTCCCAGAGTAGGGATGGGGAAATGGGCTCGGAGAGGCCAAGAGCCTGGCCCGAGATCACACAGCAGATTGACACCCAGGAGCCAAGTCCTTGGACCTATCCCAGGGCCTGCTGGTTACCCACTCTGCCATGCCCGAGGGTTTCCTGGAGGAGGTGGGCCTGTGGAGCTGGGCTCTCGGGCTGCTGGGTTTGGGGAAGACTCAAGGCTGCTTGGGACAGAGCAAGAGGCAGGAAGCTTGTGTTGAGGGGCCCCGGAACATTCAGACTCCCACCCACTCAAGCACTGAGGGTTGCCATGGCAACCTCACTCGAGGGCAAGCTAGCAGTGCCTCCCCTCCTCCAGCAGCTGGTTCTTCTCCTATCACCCGCCCTCCCCTGCCCCATGCCAGGGCACCTGAGGACAGAGCCTGGGCCATGTCACCCGGCCCTGGGACCCCACTGCACCCGCCCCTTGACTTGAAACTGATATGGGGCTCAGGCAAACCCGGAGGCAGGTGTGGGACCCGTGGGCGGCCCACGTGACCTGGGGGTCCGACACACCTGGGGCTCAGAGGGTGGTGGGCCCTGCTTCCCATGGGTTAACTTGGGGCCGCTCAAGCCCTCTGAGGCTCGAGGTGGGGACAGACACAGGTGGGGGCTCACCTGACCCCTGTGGGCGTGTCCACTTCTCAGGATACTTACACAGGTGCAGTGGGGGCCCAGAGGAGGGGGCTTTCGAGGGCCCCCAGGTCTCCCCAGCTCCCCATGCTCAGCCTGGGGTTCAAAGACCCCTTGCCAGTCAGGTGCCCCTGGGATCTCACTTTCCTCTTGTGTAAAATGTGGGTATACACTCCCCACCCCCTTACTAAGTTCTTCTGAGGATTAAAGGAGATACAGGCATGCAGTGCTCAGAACGGGGCACAGAGGTGTCAGCCGCTGCCCCTGGCATGGTGGGTGGTTCTGGCAAACTGGAGATCCCAGCTGGGTCCCCACACCCTGTAGTTGAAAGGCTCCCCTGAAGTTGTGTGGTTCAGGGCCCTGCCCCCATCTCTGCCTCAACTCCCCCGCCACGTGCCCTGATACCCTGTGCGAGTTTGCTAGGGCTGCTGTGACAACATACCCCAGACTGGGCTCTGACAACAGAAATTTATTATCTCCCAGTTCTAGAGGCCCAGAGTCCAAGATCAAAGTGTCAGCAGGGTTGGTTCCTTCCTCTCCCCTGGCTTCCGGTGGTTTGCCAGCAATCCCTGGTTTGTAGACGCATCACCCCAATCTCTGCTTCCGTCTTCACGTGGCGTTCTCCTTGGTGGTTGGGTGTGTGTGTGTGTGTGTCCAAATATCCCCTTTTTATAAGGACACCAGTCTGATTGAATTAGGGTCCACCCTAATGACCTCATTCATTTTAACTTGACTACCTCTTTATCTCCAAAGAAGATCCCATTCTGAGGTGCTGGGGGATAGGATGCCGGTGTATCTTTTTAGGGGGGAGGAACACAATTCCATTCATCCCAAGGCCTCAGGGGTAGTCGGGCCTGGGCCTCCCAGGTGGCTCCCACCTATCCACGTCTGACCTCACCTCCTCGCTTAGGTGAGCACCAGGCAGCAGGTAAAACTCCCCAGGGCCGAGTGGGCATGCACAGGCCAGGACGAGAGGGAACAGAAGCTGCAGTGCCCAGTTCCCCCTGCTGCAGCCCCGAGGTACGGACAGTTCTGGGGGTGCCTGGGGCTTCCTGGAGGAGCTGCTCCAGGGAAGGGGCTTCAGGGAGCAGCAGGCAGCCCATGGGGAACACTTTCTGTGCCCCTGAGGCAATGGTGCCCAGCCTGTGTGGGCCAGGCTTGGGCCCCAGGTCACAGGGCAGACGCCCCGTCCAGCTGCCCCCATCACCATCCTTGTGTTCATCTGGTCAATATTTGTTTGAGGACCTACTGCACGTCTAGGCACCAAGGGACGGCCTCGGGAGCTTCCATTCTCCGGGGGCTACAAAGGAAATCCACGAGCGGACGAGTCAGGTCACACAGCAGTGACGTGATTGGTGGGGATGGTGGTGACAGTTCGGCCCAGGACACTCTGTACTCACTATGCACCAGGCATGGCCCTGTGTGTTTCACGGGTATGAATTCATCTTGTTGTGCAGCTACCCTATGAGGTAGCCCCATTTTACAGAGAGGAAGATGGAGACATGGGAGGTTATGGGATGGCGGGGACGGGACAAACGGGCCCTGAACGCAAGGTGCTGTGGTGTGGGGTGGCGGAGGCCCACCCACATCTCTGAGGAGGGGACATGAGCTGAGATCGAAGAGACACAGGCCAAGACTGCATGGTGGGAAGCAGCGTGGCTGGAGCAGCGGGAAAGGGGCAAGAGCCGGGTGTGCGTGACCTCCTGGGATGTGGAGTGGGAACCTCGGCAGGGGTTTAAGCAGGGGAGCAACGTGTCAAGGTGTTTTTTTTTTTTTGGCCGTGCCGAGCGGCTCGTGGGATCTTAGTTCCTCGAACCCGGGCCCTCGGCAGTGAAAGCACCGAGTCCTAACCACTGGACCACCAGGGAATTCCTGACATCTTTAAAAAGTCCCTCTGTGGAAACAAGCTAAGGTGTCCATCAATGATGAATGGATAGGGAATTGCCTGGCGGGCCAGTGGTTAGGACTGCTTGCTTTCACTGCCGAGGGCATGGGTTCAATCCCTGGTCAGGAAAATAAGATCCCGCAAGCTGCCCAGCGTGGCCAAAACAAAAACCAAAAACTTTGACATCTACACACTACTACATATAAAATAGATAGCTACTAAGGACCCTATATAGCACAGGGAACTCTACCCAATACTCTGTAATGGCCTATATGGGAAAAGACTCTGAAAAAGAGTGGATACAGGTATAAATGATTCACTTTGCTGTACACCTGAAATTAACACAACATTGTAAATCAACTATACTCCAATAAAAAATTTTTAGGACTTCCCTGGTGGCTCAGTGGTTGAGAATCCACCTGCCAATGCAGAGGACACAGGTCCGATCCCTGGTCCGGGAAGATCCCACATTGCCGCGGAGCAACTAAGCCCGTGCGCCACAACTACTGAAGCCCGTGGCACCTGGAGCCCGTGCTCTGCAACAAGAGAAGCCACCGCAGTGAGAAGCACATGCACCGGAACTAGAGAAAACCTGTGCGCAGCAACGAAGACCCAACACAGCCCCCAAGAAATTTTTTTTAATTTTTTTTTTTTTTTTTTAATGATGAATGGGTAAACGAAATGTGGTCCGGCTGCACAGTGGAATAGTACTCAGCCAGAAAGAGGAATAACTGACACAGGCTACAACATGGGTGAACCTCAAAGACATTTTGCTGAGTGAAAGAAGCCACACACAAAAGGCCACAGATTGTGTGGGGATTAGCCAAAAAGTCCGTTCGCATTTTTCCATAACTTCTTATGGAAAAACCCAACCGAACTTTTTGGCCAACACGATATGACTCCATGCATATGAGATGCCCAGAACAGGCAAATGCGTAGAGACAGAAAGTAGATGAGTGGTCGCCAGGGCCTGAGGGGAGAGGGGAGAGGGAGTTCTTGGTTAACGGGGTACCAAGTTTCCGTTTGGGGTGATACAAACGTTTTGGAAATAGATCGCACTGGTTGTGGCACAGCATTGAGAATGCAGTTAATGCCACTGAATTCTATACTTAAAAAGCATTAAATGATGAGTTTTATGTTACACACACACACACACACACACATATATATATATATATAATACCATAATTTTTTTAAAGATCCCTCTGGGTGCCAGTGGCAGGTGAGGGGAGGTGGGGGGAGCCTGGGCTGCAGGAGTGAGAGGGGCTGGAGGGCTGCTGGGAAGAGGTCAGGGCCGTTTGGTAGAGATGGTGATGCCCAGGTCTGGAGGGGGGCTACCATGCATGGACAGGTGGACGCTAGGGTGTTCTGGAGATGTAGACCCAGGACTTACTCCTGAACTGGCTGTGGGGGTGAGGGAAAGAGGAACCCAAGATTTTGACTCCTGGGGTTTTGGCCCAAGGACCTGGGAGGAGGGCGGGGGGACCAGGCACTGAAATGGGGGACTGTGTCCAGTGTGGTCAGGCTCCAGATGCCTTGGAGACCCAGATGGAGGTGTAGACATGAGGAGAGAAGCGGGGCTGGGACTCAGATGTGGCAGTCGTCACGGTACAGGGGGTGTCTAAAGCCATGAGGCTGGTTGGATCCCTGAGGCGGGGTGTGGACGGGCAAGAGGCCTGGGGTCCTGGGGTCCCGGGGTGCAGCCTGGAAGGAGGAGAGGAGCCGCCTCCTTCAGATGGGTCCTCCCCGTGCCCTGACTCTCGCTGTGCTGTGCCAGTACCCTCTGATGGGTCCCTTGGCGGTCTACCGTGTATGTAGACTGTTGTCCTTACCAGAACCCTGCAGATCCGAGGTTTCGAGGGAACTGGGGGCATGAGTTGGGGGGGACCTGCTCAGGCTCACGGGGCATGAAATGGCAGGGTCGGGCTCCAGACCCACATTGGCCCGCTGTCCCCAGAGCCTGGCATCCAGCAGCCTCTCCAGCATTAACCAGACGCTAACCAGTTTAACTCCCTAAGGGAGAGCCAGGGAGGAGATGCTAACCAGTTTAACTCTCTAGGGGAGAGTCAGGGAGGGGAGCAGCCATCAGCCTAGGGTCAGTCCCCCAACCCCCTCATCTGACCATGGCTGGAAGATGGGGTGCAGGAGAAATGAAGTGGTGAAGAATGCCCCCCCCAAACCATGTGAAATTGTAAAGTGCTATGAAATGAACCAAAACCCATCAAAGGCCATATCTGGACAGGGTTGCGGGATAAGAGACAGTTGTGGGCTGAGGAAGTAGAGGGGGGAGTTTCCTGAAGGCTGGGCGCTGGGGAGGGTGCAGAGAGCTGCTGCGGGTCAGGGTCGGGGAACAGGGCTGCAGGGCTGCCCTGTGAAACTACCTTCCCGTTTCACATGAGACGAGACAGGCCTGGAGGGAGGGATGTCCTGCCCCATGAGCGAGCTGCCCTAATCTTTCTTGGGAACCTGTGCCGAGTCCCTGGCCTCAAGTTGCCCATGGTCTAGTGGGGAAGGTAATTTATACAAGAATGTAATTTCAGGTGCCGTGAATTTAAAATGGGGCTAAGGAATTCCCTGGCGGTCCAGTGGTTAGGACTCCGTGCTTCCATTGCAGGGGGTAAGGATTCGATCCCTGGTTGGGGAACTAAGACCCTGCATGCTGCGCAGCGTAGCCAAGAAACAAACAAACAAAAATGGAGCTGAAGGATGACAAGCGAGGGTGGCGGGAGCGGTTAGGGTGGTCAGGGTAGGTCACTCTTCTGCGGTGACCTTGAAGTTGAGCCCTGAATGGTGAAAAGCTCCAGCAGGCGTTTGGGGATGCTGGGAGAGCATTCCAGACAAAGGAGCAGCCCAGGCAAGGGCTCGGGCTGGAAGGAAGCTGGAGCTTCTAGGAACGGGAAGTGGGTAGGCTAGAGAGCATGGTGTTGCTGGGTCACCAGCGGCCTCTAGGCCCTGATGAGGAACAGAGACCCCAGGGGAGGGCAGAGTGGGAGGTTAATACTCGGATTTACATCATTAAATGTTCCCTTAGCACTGAGTGGAGGGCATGCGTGGAGGCAGGGAGTCTGGGAGGAGGAGGCCAGGGCAAGCGTCCAGATGCAGCAGGATGGTGGCTTGGTCCTGGTGGTGGCACTGAGGGCCAGAAGTGGGCAGGTCGGTGAGATACTTTGGAGGCAGAGCCCGTGGGACTTGCTGATGGAGTTTATGAAGGGGAGGGGAGGAGAGGAGTGAGGAATTGAGGAGGATTCCTAGGTTTGGGTTCTGAGATTCATTCAACAAACATTCATTGCTGTGTGTCAGGCCTGTTCTAGAAGCAGGAACAAAACAAAGCAATTCAACGATATCACTGCCCAGTGCAGGGACCCTTCCATAAAAGGGAGAAATATTTACATTTGAACGAAGGCCCAAAGGGGGTGAGGGAGCAGAGGAAGAGGCCATGTGAATAAATGGTGGACAGAAGATACACGCAGAGGAAGTGACAAGTGCTAAGGCCCTGGGGCAGGACCTGGTGTGGTTGAGGAATAGCAGGAGTGGCTGGAGCAGAGGTGGGGACAGGGAATCACCTGGACTGGTGGATAGGCTTTCATTTTGTGTGTGTGGGAAACAGTAGTCGGGGTTCTTTTGAGAGATTCCAAACTGGACATAAGGGATTTGGAAAGTATTGGCTGGTCGGTGGTGTTGAGCCCGTAGGACAGGCTGGGGTGACGGTGGGAGAGGACAGACCAGGGGTTTGCACGCTGGAGGGCCCGTTAAAACACAGGTGCTGGGGAATTCCTTGTCGGTCCAGCGGTTAAGACTCTGTACTTCCACTTCAGGGGGCACGGGTTCGATCCCTGCTCGGGGAACTAAGATCCCGCATGCCGCGCCAGCGCGGTCAAAAAGCAAACAAACAAGAAAGCATGGGGTGCTGACCCTCCTCAGAGAATGTGCATTTCTAGCAAGTTCCTGGCCAGGCTGGTGCCCCTGGGCTGGGGCCATGTTGGAGAACCAGAGTGTAGATAAAGCAAAGGACTGAAAGTAAAGATCTGGGTGTCCAGTCTCAAGACGATCCAGGGGAGACGGAGGCAGTGAGAAGAGGAGAGGCCACGAGGGAGAAGAAGTGGGTCAGAACCCGGCTCTGTGCCCTCAGAGCCTCTGTGCCCGAGGATGGGCAGACGGGGTGGGGTTGGAGAGAATTGCAGGGGTCGCCACACAACTTCCACCCCTCCTTCACCCTCCCTGGCCCCCCAGGGGCTGCACCCACCCCTCACCCTGCCTGCTTGTCTCTGGCTTACCCTGAAGGTTTCTCCTGAGAGGAAAGAGGGGACTCAGTCATCCCTGGTCCCTGATCTGTGGCACCAGCCAGCTGGATTCTAATTAGCTACCAGAGCCAGAGAAACGGGAAGCAGGGGACCAGGGGTGGGGACCTGGATTCCTGCCCAAGACCCAGAGGTTGCAAGCTGCGGCCAAGACGCCTGGGTCCCCCACCCTGGACGCTGTGCTGGGTGAGAGAGCCGGGGCGGGGGAGACAAACAGGCAGGGTCTTGATTTTGGGTCGAGGAAGAGGCTTCCAGAGGGCTCTCCTCCTCCGTGATGGAGGGTCTGAGGCCTGCCGGGGTACAGGTGGGCCCTTCACAGCGGTGACAGCGTGAAGCGTTGCCCCAGCCACCCGAGGGGGGCTGTCAGACACCAGGAGGCGCTTCCAGGAGGTCCAAGATGCCCAGATGGGTGGGTCCATCTGTTGGGGTGGGAGTGGAGGGTGCAGTATAAACCAGAGGCCTTGGAAGGGGTCAGCCTCTGGCCCAAGGGTGCAGCTTCTGTCAGATATGGCTGGCTCGGGCGGGTTACATCGCCCAGCCCCTCTTGGGGCTGCAGGATGGAAGCCCTCAGCCACCAGCAGGAGGAGAGGGGACCGGCCCAAACACCCCTCCTACTAGGCCCGCTGGGGGTCGGCCGCTGCCCCCTACCTCACTCTTCCTGTCCTCCCCAGACTGGTGGGCCAGGCCGTGGTACCCACCTGGTGATGCGGGGCGAGGCCGCCTGCACAGGCCACTGAGAGCCCCGAACGCTCCCCAGCCGCCACCATGGCCCGCCTGGCCGCTGTGCTCTGGAGTCTCTGCATCACTGCCGTCCTGGTCACCTCAGCCACCCAAGGTAGGTGCTGCTGGGGCTGGGGAGGGGCCGTGCCTCCAAATCCCTGCTAGGAGGGCGGATAAAACAGTGAAATACCTCCCGACCGCTCGTTACAGTACCCGCTTCAGACCACCCAGAACCAGGCCAGAGGAAGACTTGGTGATTATGCCCCCTAGCACCACCAAGGGGTCCCCGGATCAGCCCCTCACCCCCCAACCCAGAGCACCAGGGTCCATCCCACCAGGGGTCCTAGAGCCTGGGATTCGGGATGTGGCCTCCCGGGACCGGGACAGGCCTTCCTGGTGAGCCGATCCTCTTCTGTCTTGTGTGTGTCTCTCTCAGTGTGATTACATCTCCGAGGCTCTCGCTGGGAAGAAGGTTTAATTAAAGCATGCCCGCTGACGTTTATTTAAAAACAACTAATTACCCGGCTCGGCCCTATGCCGTTCCCGGGATCCTGCACACACCACAATTAGTGCCCCGAGCCTGCCCGCCCACCCTCACCGATTACTCAATTACAATCCCCATGGTGGGCCCAGGTGGGGGCAAGGGCAGGGCGGGAAGAGAGGAGGCCCGCTAGCCTCGCCCTCGCCCTGGGTGTGCCCCCTGCCTGCCCCTCCCAGCCCTGTCTGGAGGGCACTCATGGCGGACCCTGCTCCCCATTGCTGCCTCATACAGCCCCACCCTCCGGGGAGCCACAGAGGTGAAGGGGGCATTGTTCAGCCGTGTCACAGGGCCTTGGCACTGCTCCAGCCAGCTGGCACCCTCCCCTCCCCCAGCACCCATGTTCTCTACCTATCCAGGTCCTGCCCCACAGCGCCAGCTGGCCTGAGAGGGGCTGCTTCCACCCCCAGACCCATCCAAGCCAGCCCTCCACCCCCGGCCTCCTTCCCGGGCCCAGGAAGGGCCAAAATTAGCTACGGGAGCAGATGTTGCTAGAGGAACGCACGTACGCACGTAAAACTTTCCCGCAAGTGGGCCTCAGCTCACCCCAAAATACCCCGAGGGCCTAGCTGCCAGCCCCGTTGGGCCCCCAGGTGGCATTGGAGGCACTAGATCTTGAAAAAGGGGCCCATTTGGCCCTGCTGCCATCATGCACTGGTGCCTTCTCTTCATCTACAAGTGACAGTCCCCGCATTGGAGCCCAGGGCCACTCTGTGCATCCCCCCTCTCTGACACCCTGCAAGGCTTGGCTGGGACCAGTGTCCAAGAAGGTGGCTGCCCCAGCAGGCATGGATGGTACTGAGCCCACTCTGTCCGACAGAGGCTAGCTGCCTTAATCATCTTAATGATAATAGTAATTAGTGGCTTGCCATCTCACTATGTACCGTGTGCGCTGCAACCCTCTGCATGGATCTATGAGATAGGCGTTATCGGCTCCTTAGGGAAAGAAACGGGGGCACAGAGGTGGTCAGTGACTGGACGAGGCCACCAGCCAGGGAGCGGCCAAGCCGGGATTTAAACCCCAGCCAGGGACTTCCCTGGTGGCGCAGTGGTTAAGAATCCGCCTGCCAATGCAGGGGACACAGGTTCGAGCCCTGGTCCGGGAAGATCCCACATGCCGCGGAGCAACTAAGCCCGTGCACCACAACTACTGAGCCTGCGCTCTAGAGCCCGCGTGCCACAACTACTGAGCCCGTGCGCCACAACTACTGAAGCCCGCGCACCTAGGGCCCGTGCTCCACAACAAGAGAAGCCACCACAACGAGAAGCCTGCGCACCACAACGAAGAGTAGCCCCCGCTCACCGCAACTAGAGAAATCCCGCGCACAGCAATGGAGACCCAACGCAGCCAAAAATAAATAAATAAATTTCTACAAAAAATAAACAAACAAACAAACCCTGGCCATCTGGCTCCTGAGTCCCAGCTCTCAGTCTCCGAATGGCATGGGATGGAGACTGACGTGTGACAATGCAACCCCTCTGAGAGCAGAGCATGCCCATGGCAAGTTCTTTCATTGTCATGGCAACCCTGGGAGGTTTCCTAGGTGAAAGCAAGGAGGCCCCTCCCTGTGACGTCCTCACCGAGCACAGCACCATGCACAGCACCTCCTTCAAGAACATTTTCTAGCACAGAATCCTCCCAGTACAGCCCTGGGCTGTGGTGGCCCATTTTACAGATCCAGAAACTGAGGCCTGGTGAGGCTCCAGCAGTGGCTGTCCAAGCTATAGTGTGCATCAGAATCACTGGTGGGTGTATCCATCCAAAGGCTCCTGGTTTCATCCCCAAGATTCTGATTCAGCAGGCCTGGGTCGGGGGGCCCAGAATCTACATTCTGAACATGACGTGTATGCTGCTGATTCCTGGGACACACCAGGAGAAGCCCTGGTCCAAAGGACACACTTGGCCTGTCAGCTGGGAAGTGGCAAAGCCAGACTCTGTGGTTTCTTCCAGAACATGAGCGCATTCCCTCCCGCACCATCTCTGGACCTTGCATGGGGTGATGTGAAGTTAGGGAAGTGCACCAGGCCACCCTTACCTCTGACACTAACTGCGAGTTTGGGGGTCCCCCAGACCACCCCCAGCTTTGATGATTTGCCTGAAGGATTCACAGAATTCAGAAACACCATTATATTCGTGGTTATAGTTTATTACAGTGAACAGATACAGATTAAAATCAGCCAAGAGAGGGCTTCCCTGGTGGCGCAGTGGTTGAGAGTCCGCCTGCCGATGCAGGGGACACGGGTTCGTGCCCCGGTCCGGGAAGATCCCACGTACCGCGGAGCGGCTGGGCCCGTGAGCCATGGCCGCTGAGCCTGCGCGTCCGGAGCCTGTGCTCCGCCACGGGAGAGGCCACAACGGTGAGAGGCCCGCGTACCGCAAAAAAAAAAAGAAAAATCAGCCAAGAGAAGCGGTGCATGGTGCACCATCCAGGAAAGTTCCATGCACGGGGGTTCTGGCGGTCCACTCCCAGTGCAGTCACGGGCAGCAGGAACTCTCCTGACAATGATAAGTGACAACACGCATGTTGTCCAGCCAACCCAGGAAGTTCCCCTGAGCCTTGGTGTCCAGAGTCTTTACTGGGGCTCAGTCACATAGACATGGCTGACCTCAGCCTCCAGCCCCTCCAGAGGTCAGCTGATACCGCGTGACCCAAAGCGCCTACCTGAAACCACATTGTGAGTGTACTAGTTTGCTGGGGCTGCTGTGACAAAATACCACAGACTGGGAGACTTAAGCAATAGAAATGTATTCCCTCCCAGTTCTAGAGGCTAGACATCCAAGATCAAGGCGTCAGCAGGGTTGGTTCCTTCTGGAGGTCACAAGGGAAGGATCAGTTCCCTCACTCGCTGGGCTTCAGTTACCTGGCCCACTCCTTACACCCATCAGGCATCTTCCACTAAGGGCTCCCTCAGGGCCTTTGCACTGGCTGTTCCCCCCGCCTGGAATGCTGTTCCCCAGCACCCGCATGGCCCCTCTCCTTGGTTTGTAGATGGCCATCTTCTCCCTGTGTCTCCACATTGTCTTCACTCTGTGTGTGCCTCTAGGTCCAAATTTCCTCTTTTTATAAGAACACCGTTCATATTGGATTAGGACCCAATAGGGCCCTATTAATGGCCCACCTTAATGACCTCATTTTAATCTGATTACCTCTGTGAAGAAGCTATCTCCAAATTCGACCACATTCTCAGGTACTGAGGGTTAGGGCTTGATTTCAGCATTTGAATTTGGGGAGGGGGAAGACCCAGTTCAACCCATGACAGTTAGCACAGGCTGCCTGGCGTGGCTCAAGGCCCCCAGGTAAACAAAGACACTCTTCTCAAGCAGGACACTTCAGGGGCTTAGAGGGCACCGCCCAGGAGCCAAGGCAAAGGCCAGACCCTCCTTGGGCCAGGTTCATGGCCTTACTACACAGGTGGGCACACTGAGAAGCCCATTTTACAGATGAGTAAACTAATGTTCATACAGTCCGCAGCCCAATACAGTGAAGCTGGAGGTGGCGCCTCTTCGGCGGGGATCTTCCCTCCCTTCCTGGGCCCGGGTGTGACTCTCCCCCCCTCCTCCCTGCAGGCCTGAGCCGGGCCGGGCTTCCGTTTGGGCTGATGCGCCGTGAGCTGGCATGTGAAGGCTACCCCATCGAGCTGCGGTGCCCAGGCAGCGACGTCATCATGGTGGAGAACGCCAACTATGGGCGCACAGATGACAAGATCTGCGACGCTGACCCTTTCCAGATGGAGAACGTGCAGTGCTATCTGCCAGACGCCTTCAAGATCATGTCCCAGAGGTGAGGGGCCCCACCCTGCGGGGCTCCTGGGAGATGGGGTGGCAGCAGTCCCTGGGGTCAATAAGGTGCCTGTCCTCCATGTGCCCCTGGCCAGCATATCCCGTTCACCTTTAGTCTTCCTTTTATGCATTCGACCCATGTTTCCTGAGCAATTACTAGGGGCCGGGTCCCATGCAAACAGCAAATAAGACCCAGCCCATGCCCTGCCAGCCTGTCACCTCCCCAACCTGTACCCTCTGCCACAAGCCCGTTGCCTCCAGAAGCTCATCCCGAGATTAGTGGGGGCTTGCAGAGTAAAAGCCATGGCAGGACAGAGTGAGATGTCATGGGAACTGACAGACAGCCCAGAGGTCTGGTCAGGCTTCCCTGAGGAGGTGATAGTTGAACACAGATGGCAGAAGTGTATGTGCTTGTGAGTGTCAGAGAGAACGTGTGTGAGAACGTGAGGGAGGGAGTGTGAAGACTGTTGATGTCTGTAAGTGTGTGAGTGTGGGGTGCATGTGTGCAAAGCTGCAGAAGCCTCTTTCACACTCACACCCGCACCACCTAGAGCTGGTCAGCTCTTCCTTCAAATTATACCCTGATGTGACCGCCACTTCCACCACCAAGCCCCCCAGGACTGCTACAGTATCTTCTGCCCCCTCTCCTTGCCTGCTATAGTCTGATCCCCCCCATAGTAGCCAGAGGGTGCTCGTGAGCACCTGAGTCAGGTCCTGTCCCTCCTCAGATCACAGCTCTCCTTGGCTTCAGCCTCACTCAGAGCAAAAGCCTAAGTCCTCCCCTGAGGCCCCCAAGGCCCTGCACGTTCTGCCCTGTCCTCTCCCGGCCCTCACCTCCTCCACGCACCTCCTCACTCGCTGGGCTTCAGTTACCTGGCCCACTCCTTACACCCATTAGGCATCTTCCACTAAGGGCTCCCTCAGGGCCTTTGCACTGGCTGTTCCCCCTGCCAGGAATGCTGTTCCCCAACACCCGCATGGCCCCTCCCTCTCCTTACTCAGGGATTTTTAATTTCTTTAATTTTTATTTTTTTATGGTACGCGGGCCTCTCACTGTTGTGGCCTCTCCCGTTGCGGAGCACAGGCTCTGGACGCACAGGCTCAGCGGCCATGGCTCACGGGCCCAGCCGCTCCATGGCATGTGGGATCTTCCCGGACCAGGGCACGAACCCGTGTCGCCTGCATCGGCAGGCAGACTCTCAACCACTGCGCCACCAGGGATTTTTTGTTTTTACCTAACTAACCTCTCAGCGAGGCCTGCCTGACCACCCTCTAAAATCACAGCAACCCGGCCCCCGCCCCTGCCACTTCCCAGCCCCTTCCCTGCGTTCTCTCTTTCTTTCCTAGTCCTGACTTCCATCCACAGTCCCATTGGCTATTTCGCCTCTTTATCGTGTCTTTTTTATGTCTTCCCTCACTAGGCTGTCAGCCCCACGGGGAAAGGGAGCTTTGTCTGTCGCCGCTGTGTCCACAGCCAGATACACCACAGGCGCTCACTGAATTTTTGCCAAACGCCTGAAAGAATGCAGGGTTCACTCCAGGATCCTGAGCATAAAACTGGAAAAGGGAAGGAGGCCTGGGGCCAGCTCTACAGCTCCTTGGGGATTCTAGAGTATGTCACTGGGTGGGGTCACTGAAAGCCTCCCGAGAGTTTTGGGCAGGAGACTGGCGTGATCAGGTGGGTGGGCCAGGCCAGAACCGCTTCATCCCCTCCCTCCCACTGTTTCTCTCTCGAACATCCATTCCGGGAATTCTCTGGCGGTCCGGGGTTTAGGACTGTGCTCTCTCACTGCCGAGGGTCTGGGTTCAATCCCTGGTCGGGAAACTAAGATCCCACAAGCTGCACAGAGCGGCAAAAAGAAAAAAAAAGGAAAAAAATCAAACCTCCATTCCCCTCCAGCAATCTTGTCCCTCTTCCCCGCTTCCCGTCTCCCGACACCCCTGCATGGACAGTCCCAGTCCAGCCTCTCTCTCCTCCTACCTCCTGCCTCCAAATTCTCCCTGCCCACTTCACTCAGCACCGGCCTCAGGGTCCGTGATGTTCTCCGCCATGTGCCCAAGTACCTAGCACAGCAACTGACCCAGTTCCAACGCTCGTGGGGTCTCAGTCCTAGAGGGGTGA
>NW_021703768.1:164277365-164345785 GCF_005190385.1 Monodon monoceros
CGTGGGGTCTCAGTCCTAGAGGGGTGACACTGAGCAGGGTGGTCACGGGGGCTGAGGGATTGTGTTGAGGCCACTGCTCCACTGCCTTCACACCTGGAGGCTCTTTATATTAGTTAGGGTCCAGCTCCACTACTCTGACGGAGACCCCCCCAGAATAAATACAGTGACCTGAACAAGATCAGAATTGGAAAGGCCCTCAGCACCCGCTTCTCTCTGTCTCAGCGCTGCAACCCACCCCACCCCTACTCCCACCCCCTGGGCCAGAACTCAGTTATGGGCACTTCCTCCTGGGCACTTCCTCCCAGCTGCACGGGAGGCTGGGACATGCAGTCTCCAGCTGGAAAGCCAGCGTTTTTGTGTTTTTCTTTTTGTTTTCATCTTTAACGGAGGTGAAGTCCACATAAGATAAAATGCACCATTTTAAAGTGAACAATTCAGTGGCATTAATTACATTCGCAATACTATGCAACCTCTGCCTCCGTCTAGTTCCAGAACATTTTCATCACCTCAAAAGGAAACTCCGTCGCCCTTAGCAGTCACTCCCCATTCCCCGCCCTCCCCCGAGTTCCTGGCAACCCTAATCTACTTTCCGTCTCTGAATCTGCCTGTTTCGGACATTTCATATAAATAGAACCGTAAAACACGTGGCTTCTGTGGCTGGCTTCTTTCACTGAGCGTGATGTTTTCAAGGCTCGTCCACATTGTAGTGTGTATTAGAGCTTCCTTCCTTTTTACGGCTGAATAATATTCTGTTGTATGGATGTACCGTGTTTTGTCTATCCACTCATTTGTCGATGGGTTGTCTCCACCTTTTTGGTGATTGTGTAAATGATGCTGCTATGAACATTCGTATACAAGAATTCGTACAGGAATACACCTGCAGTGTTACAGCAGGTGAAAGCACTTTGGGGAATATAACTAGTTCTCTGGGTCATAGGTAACTAAGTCTCTGTTTAACCTTATGAGGTCAGTGTTATATTTTTAAAGAAGGGGGTTGAGGTGGGTGGGTATAAGCAGATCCTCATGAGTTAAGCACTCATTGGTTAAGGGCAGGATTGAAGGGAAGACACAGGAGCCCCCTCTGCCCTGTACCTGTCGGGAAGCTCCCCCAAACCACTTGAACACACCCACAGTCAAGTCACCGTTCTGCCCAGCCAAGACTTGGCCTGCTCCAGGGAAACGGAGACCTTGACCGTGGGAACAGACAGCAAGAAACATCTTTTGTTGTCATTAACTAGGCCTCCTGTTACATGGTAGCCAGCCTCCTGAGAAGTTGACAGGGACTCGGGGGTGTTCCCCATGGGGAACCAAGGATGGCTTCAGCATGAGGTGAAGATTCTGCCCCTGTCCTGACTGCAGAGCCTCACAGCAGCGCTGTCCAAAGGGTAGGACATGTCAAGACATGGTCTGAGGTGGACACAGGCAAACACTGTGAGCATTTCATTAATAGCATCTTTGCAAAGACACCACCTTGCGTGTATGGCTTCACATCTTACTCTTCTGTGAACAAAGTGGGGGCTTTATGGTCAATATAGGAAGAAAAAACAAAAAAAAGGACATAATGGCACTGGTGACACTCAGGATGAAAGTGATGAAGTGTGGCTGGGGGAGCAGTTTATGGGGCCACCCCTCTGGCCCAGCCCTAAGCTTCATGCCATGCCAGGGCTTAGAAATAGAAGAATCCTATCTGGTAGGAGAGAGCAGGCAGGAAACAGAAAACAATGCCCACACAAGGTCCCTGGTGTGGTCTCCACAGTTCCTTCCCAATCTGGGGTTGTCCATTCCTCTCCTGACCCTGCCCCACCCCCCCCAGTTCCAGGCCTGTCTTTTGCCAGCTCCCCGTCTCTCCTCCACAGGTGTAACAACCGCACCCAGTGCGTGGTGGTCGCTGGCTCCGACGCCTTTCCCGATCCCTGTCCCGGGACCTACAAGTACCTGGAGGTGCAGTACGACTGTGTCCCCTACAGTGAGTCATCTTGTTCCTCATGCGGACGCGGGCCCTTCCCCCTTCCAGAAGTGAGTGAGGAGGAGACACCTTGAGCACGCGCGCACGCACACACACACACACACACACACACACACACACACACACACACACGGCCAAGTCGGGGCCAGGCACACGGGGGACAGCTGGGCCTGCTCCCTCCCTCACACATTCTCTTCACCCAGACACCCTTGTCCACACTGGTGTCTGCCCCACCCACACCCCCACCCTCATAGACTCTGTCCCCATCCACTGGGCACCTTCTCCAACTCTTGTTACTCTGGCCTGCTCACCCTGCTTCTTCACATGCCCTTGGGCTTATTTATACACTCCAAGGCCACACCCATGTACTCCACTTGGCACACTTATATCTCTCCTCTCCTCTCCCTGGACCTCGACCTCGCTGCCCTCTAATTCCTCTGCCTCCCTCCTCTTCTCTCACCCCTTCCCTTCGTGACCCCCTCTTACACACCTGCTCTTCCCTCTCATTCACCCCCCTTTCTCTGAGTTCCCTTTCCTTTCTCTTGTCCCCCTCACCCCTCACGTGCCCCCAGTCCTGCCCCTTCCCAGTCCTGGAAGCTGGACTCTGTACTCATACAGAGGCAGACCACCCTCTGAGGCCTGGTGGCAGATCAGGTGTGAAGGGCTAGGGGCATCTTCCACAGATTCCTAACTCTTGGTTTGTTTGCCCGTTACCACAGTAGTACTTCCTGTCTGCAAAGGAAGTGCCACCATGTTGGACTGAGGGTGGCACCAGGAAGCCTGAGAAAGGTGATCTGGGGAGCCAGGGGCCTGCCATTCTTGCACCTGGCCAAGGGGAGCAAACAATGACAGGGTCTCTCCTCCTCAGCACCCCACCCTTAACATGGCCCTTCTTTCCAGCCCTTACTCTTCCCTCCCTTTCCCCCATCATCCATCCCCTCCCCTGCACCCCCAGCTTCATGTAGGCAACCTGGAGGTAGGGCCTCCGGGCAGAGGCGGGAGGAGGCAGGGCCACCAGGGTGTCTGAGTGTGAGGGGGTAGGGGCGGGGGCGCAGGAGGCCCTGTGACTCTCCCTCCTCTCCCCTCCCACCCCAGCCTTCCCCCCTCCCCCCAACCTTTGATTTCTCCTCGCAGGTGACTGCAGACGTGCTGGGGGAGATGGGACAGCTTATGTGCTTCCATAACCTTCTTCTTTTACTCCTCACCCTTTCCTTTCAGCGACCAAGGCCTCCAGCCACTGCCTGAGAGGGACGCCCATCTGATCCTTGAAGCCTCCCCACAGCACTGGGGACACCGCCCAGCCCCATGGCTGGGGCAGCAGGGAAGACGGGCAGGAGTTGGGGAGTGTAGCACAGTGGGGAAATCAGGCTGGGTTCGAGGCTCGGCCCCGGCCCTTGGGTTTTCTGGCTCTGAAACTTGAGCAAATGACTTAATTTCTCTGGGCCGCTGCAGAAGGAGGCGAAAGTCCAGGAGATCATGTGTGCGAAGCGCCTAACCCAGGGCTGGCCGCAGGGGCTGCTCCCGGTGACAGAGTGCTGGATGTAAACTCCTCCAGGGTAGAGGCCTCATCTTCACCCCCCCAGCGCCCAGGCCCAAGCCTGGTTCAGGATGTGCTCAGTAATGGTTTGGGTGCCCTTTCGATCCAGCTGAACCTACACCTTCCTCTTTAATGGTGGGAGGGAAATCAAACACCTTCCCTGAGGTGTTGCCCGGAGTACAGAGAACGTGGGTAAAAGCTCCTTGTGCACCGTCAGCCATAGGTGTGAGGGAAACGGTGCCTGCTTTTGATAGCCAGGTAGCCTCAGCCGTGTTGCTTCACTTCACTGGTCCTCTTTCCCCCTCTATAGACAGGGTTCTCGAAAGGCTGCCCGAGAGGTGCTTAGCACGGTTCCCGGCACGGAGTAAGCGCTGGGCACTCGGTAATTGTTGCTTTTCTTGTGACTCCTCATGATTTTTACCAATTATTATAATTGCTATCGGTAATCAAAAATAAAACTAACAACAGATGACAAACCCAATTTCTCCTGAGGCAGGTAAGATAAAGGGCAGGGAAAAAAAAAATCCCCTGATCCAAGTGGCATCCAAAGTGGATACCGTGCAGGGAAAGGAGCAGGAAAAAAGTTAGAGGGTGTGGGGAGGAGAGGGGCTTAGAGACCTCCTGGAGCCAAACCTCCAAGTGTGGATGGGAGGGCATGACCCTCAGAGAGCAGGAGGGCTCAGGGGATGGGCAACCCCCAGTCTGATGGGAGAGAGCTAGCCTGAGCCCTGGGAGAGGCAGGGGCACACACGCATACACGCACTCGTAGTCACAGACATGAAGGATGTGTCTTGGGGGGGCTGAGCTAACTCCCGGTCCCAGAAGAAGAGGGCTGGTGTTACAAGGGTGATGGAAGCCACGCCGCAGAACAGGGAAGCCGGGCACTCACTTATCCCCCAGAGTTTCTCTGAGCACCTCCTGCGTACCAGGCCCTGGATGAGGCGCTGGGAAGGGAGCCAAACACTGCTCCTCCAGAGAGGTGGCAGGAGAGCGAGGCCCTGGTCAGAGGTTCCTAAGGGGTCAGGGACACAGAGCCTGGAGGGGGAGTGCCCTGGGCAGCCATCTTGCCCTGGGCTTCAGAAGCTGGGGTGACCCCAGTGCTGGTCAGGGGTGGGTGCAGGGGCTACCGTGGGAAGGGAGCAGTGGGTGTGCAGGGCTCCCTGCCACACACACACACCGGACAGGCCCGACTAACACTGGATTTGCCTTGCAGCTGAGCACAGCCTAACCATGCCCCCTTCCTCCCCCAGGTGCCGCCCGCCCATCCCAACAGCGGGCTGGGGAGCTCCCGGCTCCTGGGCCCCCAGGGGGGAGCTGGGCAGAGAAACTGAGCCTCGGGCTTGCCCCCGGGGAGTGTGGGAGCGTGTCTGTGCCCCACCTGCTGTCCTGCCCCATCTGTGACGTCCCCCCACCCCAGCCTCTTCCCTCTCTGCCTCTGTCTCCCCCACCGGGCTCTTTGAGGCCCAGGGGGCTCTGCCTGTCTGCTTCTCCGTCATTCTGTGTCTGATGCTGCCACCCTCTCTGTGTGTTGGCTTGTTTGGGGTTCTGAGGGTTTGGGGAAACTCAGCTGGAGTCTTGCAAGGCCAGCACAGAAGGGGAAGGAGTCCAATGTGTTCTCTCTCGTGAGGCTACCAGGCCCCAGGAGGCACTGAACCCCCTCCCCTGGGCCCCTGGTTCTAGCAGGAGGGCAGCAGGCCGGGCTGAAGGGGATCTAAGTAATTCCTTCACCCTCCCCACCATCCCTGCCTGGTGCCCCCCTAAGCAGAGCCGCCTCCCAGCTGGGGCTCCCCTCCCCAGTCCCCACTGCACTGAGGGTTCCCCTTCCCATCTGAGGGCTCTGCCCCCATGCCTGCCTGTACACCCCCCTCCCCCCCCACCCCTCATCTCTCTTGGTCTCTGTCCTCCCATGTGTCTCCCCTCCCTGTGACTGTCTCCCTGACACCCTCCCTGAAGGAAAGGACTTGGGGGCGGGGGCTGATGCTACCTTCGGGGTTGGGGAACCAGGAGTGAGGAAAGAAAGGAAAAGGGGGCGTGTTGCCAGAAAAGAAACGAAAGCAATTTAATCTTTTTTTTTTTTCTCTTTTTTTCTTGCACATTTTTTTTTTCAATTTGTTTTCTCTCTCTCTTCCGATGCTTAAAGTAGAAGTGGAGCAGAAAGGTAAACGCACTGTTACCAATGCTAACCCCTAACTCAGACTTTGTTTTACCTGCACCATACTTATGTGACCCACCCTCCCCTCCGGCCCCTTCTTCTCCCCCCACCCCAAACTTGGTCCAGTCGCTATTCCCCACCCCAGTGTCCCCCTGGTGGGGCAAGCCCTGGTGCAGCCGGGTGACTCCACCCTCCAGACACCTGAGGAAGCTCCTCTCTGAGCCTGGGCAGGATCTTCCGTCTCTCTCTCTGCCCTTCTCTCTCTCTCTCTCTCTCTCCCTCCCTCTCTCTCTCTCTCTCCCCCCAAGCCTCCCCACCCCCCCGGCCCACCTTCCTAGTCCCTGGCCCTTGCGGGGCCGGGGGGGACCTGGCCTTCTCTCATACTTCTTTTGCCTCCTTCAGGAGAAGTGTGTAAGCATCCAGGGCGGGTGGGGAGGGAGGGACCCCCTTCCCTGGCTCCCGACTAGGGGTGAAGGGCACCGGGTGAGCCGTCTCTCTCCTCTCTTCCTCCTGCCCCCCGCTTTTGTAACATGTGTCGGGGTTCAGGGGAGGCAGGGTGGAGGGGACATCTTTGTTTTCCTTTTGGGGAGCAGATTCCTCCTCTCTCTTCCTCTCTCTCTCTCTCTCTCTCTCTCTCTGGCTCCTGGCAGCTTCAGTTCCTTCTGGTTTGGCGTTTCCAAGGCCCAGAGCTGTTTTGGAGCATGGAGTACCAGTTTCCCCCAGTCCCAACCCCTGTCCTCCACCAGCGGGGGGCCCAGCCCTGGGGAGGGGTATAAGCTGTCCCCAGCCCGGGGAGGGCAGCCTGCCAAATCGGGACGAGGGGGTGGGGGCGGGCCTCAAGGTTGGGGGAGTGGGGGGGGGAGCATTTTCTCTGGTTCTGAAATACTTGCGAAGCTGCAGTCAGGGTTTCTTCTGGGCTGTTGTGGTTAGAGGACCAGGGAGAGGGGCGGGGGAGGTATAGGCTGGGTCTGGGGACTTCCACGAGCACCATAATTTCTTGTGGGTGAAACCTCCAGCGGGGGCTGGGTAGAACTCCATAGGGGGCAGAGCTGTCCGTTAGTGGAGTCGGGCAGGGCTGCAGCTGCAGGCCTGGGCTCTTGGGGATGGTCACTTCCTCCCCTGAAAGTTTTGGGAAATTTGCAGCTCTGAGGCAGGCAGCAGGGGCCACGGATGGAGGGGATGACCTTTCAGGATCACTTCTGCCTTGAAATTACGGTGGTCGGTGGAGCATCCCCTTTGAGGGAGGTGGGGCGGGGTCCCTCCGAGCTGCTCCCCTCCCCCTTGTCCCTTCCCCCATCTCACAGAGGCCTGGGCAACCAGCCCACCACCCTGCCCCTCACTGCACCCCTCCACTCTCTCCCTCTCTTTCTCCTGGAGTCTCTCTCCCACCCAGCACCAGACACTCTTCTTGCAGGCCCGGTGGTGGTTTGGATACGGCAGCCTGGGATCTTTTCTCTTCAAAGGGCGGGTGGGAGGAGGCTGGAGGGCAGAGGAGGTATTGGGAGCTTGGTGCTGGGGAGGGGTCCTTGCTGGCAAAGGCCCCAGGCAGACCCTTCCTCATCTTCTCCCCCTTCCCCAGGGTAACCTCTAACCACGTTTTCCTCCGCCATGCCCTGCCGACCAGGCTAGGCTCTGAGACCTCCCACTGCCCCCCCCTCCCCCCCCCCACACACACAAGCACATCTGCTCAGTCGTCACAAAGCTGGCGGGGGACCTAGCTTGGGGAGAGGGGAGACCCAGGGACAGGGGAAAAGGGCAGAGGCCAGTGTGCTGAACAGAAGGTGCAGGCCAACCCCTCAGGGCATTGGGGACAGGGAGATGGTGGAGCCCCAAGCTCCCCTCCCCCTCCTAAAACAGGGCATGCTCCTGGCTGCTTTGTGCCTGGAGACCCTTGGGTCAAAATGTCCCCCTGCTGCTGTGAAGGGAGGGCTGGATCTCCGCACCCACCCACCTGAGCCTCCTGAAGAATGAGGCTGGAAGTGGGGGAATGAGAAGTGTCCAAGCCCCTCTAACCACTGGGGCCAAGCCCCCGCCCCCCAAGCCGGCACCAAGTCCCAGCCCTCCCTGTCCCCTCGGGGCCAGCTGCTTTGGTGACAGACCAAGCAGGAGCAGAGAATTCACTACAAACTCTCACCCTGACCTGTCCGTGGGTTCTGCTAGCAGGGAGGTGAGAGGGAGGGCCCCAGCCGTCCTGGATGGAGGGACATCACCTCTACAGGAGGAGGAGGGGAGCCTGGCCACACTGAAAGTCCAGACCCCCCACCCGGTCAGTAAGGGGAGGCTAGGAGTAGGCGGCGCTGGGACGTGACGGGGCAAGGGTGGGCAGGCTATTGGTGGCCAACGAGATGCAGTTGAGGTTTTCCTCCTTTTCAGGGAATGGGGGGGTGGGGCGGGGCCCCCCACCTTTCTGACATCAGCGCTGCCTTGGTCCCTCCTCCCGAGCCGGGGATGGTTGCAGGTAAATCGGGGTCAGGGCAGGGGAGGTGGGGGGGGCGGGGCCTGCTGGGGGCGGGCTGGGTCTTTATCCTAGCACCTGGTTCCCTCCCTTGCCCCTTCTGAGCTGGACCTGGGACTGCCCCCCCAAGGGACCCTCAGTCGGGCCCGGGCCTTGGAGTGAATTCTCTGCTCACCCCCCTCTCTCCTCGCCAGCACTAACCCTTTCTTCCCAGGTGCTCTCCAGTGTGCCTCCCTTGGAGCCAGGACCTCGCCGAGCCCCACCACCACCACCTTGTCTCTCTTCCCTCCACACAGCTCTCCTCCCCCCCCCACCCAACTCTCCCGGGAGTCCTCTCCCTCCCCGAGTTCTCCCCCTCACCCCTGTGCACCAGTGTCAGCGTCTGCTGCTGAATAAACCCCATGAGAGACCCTGCCGGCTGGGGGCAGGGCTGGGCACCCTCAGGAGGGGCTGGACTTTTCCGAATACCCTTCCTCAGCTACTGATTTCACGGGTACTGGGGGTGGGGGCTGCCACAGGCTGCATCAGGAACCTCGGGTGCCTCTCCCACCCTGGAATAGAAGTGCGCTCCTGACACCCACCCACAGTGGGTACGGAAACATCACTCTGCCTTGCAGTTTTTGCAGGAGGAAGAAAATGGAGTTAAAAAAAAAAAAATCTGTGTCCTGGTGTGGTTGGTGAAGGATGGGACCCTGGACCCCTAGCTCTTCCATAGGGGCACAGATGATGGCGAAGGGGCAGGGCCCTGAGTCCCTGGAACCTCAAAGCCACCAGTGGCTGCAGTGAGGAAATCTTTCCACTCCTGCTTAAGGCACACGAGATCGTCTCTGGGATGCCTCTTGCCAAACCCCTTATCCCCAGCCTGTGGGGTCTCTAGCAGCCAGGGAAGGAAAGAGGGGCACTACCTCCCACCACTAACCCTGCTCTTAATGGCCTCCAGGGTTGACATCTCCAGGGAGAGGGGCAGCTGGGCGGGGCAGGGGTCCCAGCCCGGAAACCCCCTTCCCATCACCAGCCCTACCAAGCAACCGTGACTGCAGCAGCAGGAGGGGACAGCCTGGCACCCCCCCGGCCGCGTGACCAACTTGCCTCTCTCTCTCCCCCTCCTTTGCCCCTGCTCCTCTCCCCTTGTCCTCCCCGCCCACCCACCTGGCCCAGTCTTCGTGTGCCCAGGGACTCTGCAGAAGGTGCTGGACCCCACCTCGACACACGAGTCGGAGCACCAGTCTGGCGCATGGTGCAAGGACCCACTGCAGGCGGGTGACCGCATCTACGTCATGCCCTGGATCCCCTACCGCACGGACACGCTAACCGAGTACGCCTCATGGGAGGACTACGTGGCGGCGCGCCACACCACCACCTACCGCCTGCCCAACCGTGTGGATGGCACTGGCTTCGTGGTCTATGATGGCGCCGTCTTCTACAACAAGGAGCGCACGCGCAACATCGTCAAGTACGACCTGCGCACGCGCATCAAGAGCGGGGAGACGGTCATCAACACGGCCAATTACCACGATACCTCGCCCTACCGCTGGGGGGGGCAAGACCGACATCGACCTGGCCGTGGACGAGAACGGGCTGTGGGTCATCTACGCCACCGAGGGCAACAACGGGCGGCTGGTGGTGAGCCAGCTCAACCCCTACACGCTGCGCTTCGAGGGCACGTGGGAGACCGGCTACGACAAGCGCTCGGCGTCCAACGCCTTCATGGTGTGCGGTGTCCTCTACGTGCTGCGTTCCGTGTACGTGGATGACGACAGCGAGGCGGCCGGCAACCGCGTGGACTACGCCTTCAACACCAACGCCAACCGCGAGGAGCCCGTCAGCCTGGCCTTCCCCAACCCCTACCAGTTCGTCTCTTCCGTTGACTATAACCCTCGTGACAACCAGCTGTATGTCTGGAACAACTATTTCGTGGTGCGCTATAGCCTGGAGTTCGGGCCACCCGACCCCAGTGCTGGTGAGGACAGCTCAAGTTCGCTCCCAAACGCCCCCTAGGTCCCAGGGTCGGGGGGTGCACTCTGTGACATCTTAGGGGGCCTGGAGGTGGGTTCAGGGGAGCCCTGGAGGCAATGGCAGTGTGACATGGCAATGTGACAGAGGCTGTTCTAAGCACGCAATTAACTCCTCTGACCCTCGCAGCCTAGGAGACGGGGCTTATTATTGCCCCGTTTTACAGATGAGGAAACCCAAGCACTGGGTGAGTATGGGATTAGCTTGCTCATTTGAGGATTTGGACCAAGGACTCTGGGCTCCTAACCAAGCTGCGCTATGTCTCCTAGAGGCCTGTGCATTTTGAGCCCTGGAACCTCTTCAACCAAAATCTTGGGTGGAAGCCCAGTATCAGTAAAACAGCAAAGACGAGCCGCCGATGTTGGCCAGGATTGGGGGCCCCTCCACAGTCTCATTCTGCCCCCTCAGCTGCCCCAAACCAGCTCTGAGCAGCCCCACGGCTCCAGGGAGTCCCATCTAATCCAAAAGGAGGAGCGGAGGCCCCCAGAGGGAAGGGACGTGGCCAGGTCAGAGAGACCAGAGTAAGAGTGGAATGAGGATGGGAGGTGGCTGTGTACAACAGCCTCCAGACACCTCCTTCCTGGCCCGTCTTCTGTGGTTGCTCTCTCAGACTTCAAAGTACAAATGAGTGAATTTTTGCCACCTTCCAATGCTTCAGATGGTCCCAGGGGTACAAGGGACCTCTGTGGGCAGACAGGGGCCAGGGGAGCTCTCCCAGACCTAGTGGGGACCAGGATATCTTTCAATAGGCCTGAAGCGTGGGGGTAACCCCATCTCATATCCCCTCTCCCTTCCAGGCCCAGCCACTTCGCCACCCCTCAGCACGACCACCACGGCCCGGCCCACACCCCTGACCAGCACAGCCTCGCCTGCGGCCACCACCCCACTCCGCCGGGCGCCCCTCACCACGCACCCCGTGGGTGCCATCAACCAGCTGGGACCTGACCTACCTCCAGCCACTGCCCCCGCCCCCAGCACCCGGCGGCCCCCCGCCCCCAATCTGCACGTGTCCCCGGAACTCTTCTGTGAACCTCGAGAGGTGCGGCGGGTCCAGTGGCCGGCCACCCAGCAGGGCATGCTGGTGGAGAGGCCCTGCCCCAAGGGGACTCGAGGTGAGTGCAGAGCCGAGGTTACCTCCGCTGCAGCTGGCTCGGGGAATGGCCACTGCTGGGTCTGGCCAGGGAAGGGACAGGGGACATGCCCTTAGCTCAACATAGATGCACTTACCTGTCCATCTCCCCTGGCAGAGTGTGGGTTTCA
The DNA here is from genome assembly GCF_005190385.1 of Monodon monoceros. Lineage (NCBI taxonomy): Eukaryota > Metazoa > Chordata > Mammalia > Artiodactyla > Monodontidae > Monodon > Monodon monoceros. The sequence goes on from NW_021703768.1 coordinate 164,288,749, forward strand.
TGCAGGGGTCACGCCTGATGTCTGCAGCTGTGTCCCCAGAGCCCAGCAGAGCTCCCAGGACACAGCAGCAGCTCAGTTAGTGCCCCACGCCTCGGCCCCCGTCCCCTCCTGCAATACTAAGCACCCGCCACGTGCAAAGCGCTGGGTGGACCCTGCAGGCAGCCCACGGGAGGTAACTTGAGTCCTGGCTTCAGAATGAAATGGAACAGGCCCGGGAGCAGCTGGTGACAGGACACAGCAGCTGAAGTGCCAGAGAGGGTGGAGCCAGACCGCATGCTCTAGGGATCCCAAGGGGAGGGTCAGAAGAGGCTTCGGGGGGGGGGGGGGGGGCTTCCAAGGCGAGCTTTGCTAGAAGGTTCCAACTGTGGTAGGCAAAGACGGAAGAGGAGCCCAGAGGGAGGGTTTAGGGGAAGAAGGAGTGGCTTATGTCACCTCAGAGTGATACCTCTCTTGACTGTCCGGCCTGCTTCATGTCTGGTCTTCCGTGTTCCCCTCACCTCTCTCCTCACCCACTCGTCCCCCTCTCTCTGTCATCTCCTTTCTCCCTGCTTTGGCCCATCCTTCTCTCCTTCCCTGTGGCTCCCTTCTCTGTTCCTGTGTGTCTGTCCCTACAGGAATTGCCTCCTTCCAGTGTCTACCAGCCCTGGGGCTCTGGAACCCCCGGGGCCCTGACCTCAGCAACTGCACCTCCCCCTGGGTCAACCAGGTGGCCCAGAAGGTACCAGCAGAAGCTGCCCCTCCCAGTCAGGCGCACGTGCTCACACAGCAGGCCCTGGGTGCCCGGGCACAGGGCACAGTGGGGGCAATGGAACAACTGGGGAGACAAGCAGGGGTCCATTCCCTGGCCTGCAGAGGGAGCAGAGATAGATGGGGAGGGAGAAGGCAGACGGAGAAGGGGCAGCAGAGAGAGGGATGAGAGGGGCTGAGCAGGCTGGGCGCGTGAAGAGGGAAGCAAAACGGTCCCTGACGGAGCCGGGGCATCCCACTCCCGCCTCACACAGATCAAGAGCGGGGAGAACGCAGCCAACATTGCCAGCGAGCTGGCCCGCCACACCCGGGGCTCCATCTATGCGGGTGATGTGTCCTCCTCTGTGAAGCTGATGGAGCAACTGCTGGACATCCTGGATGCCCAGCTGCAGGCCCTGCGGCCCATCGAGCGCGAGTCAGCTGGCAAGAACTACAACAAGGTAGAGCCTGGCAGCAGGGCCAGCAGGGCAGGGGGCACTGCCCTGGGAACTTAGGAGATAGCTGGCCTGTTACCGCGGAGCTGGGCTGCCACCCATGGTGACGGGAGAAGAAGGAAGGACAGACCCCAGGTCTACTGGGGCTCCCTCCTGAACTGCCCTGGACGGTCCTGGGGGTGTGGGCTCCCTTAGGAATGGTTCTCGCTCGTGGCCTAGCCCCAGGTCAGTAGCAGAGGCAGAAGAGCAAGCTCCCTGGGGCCCAGACATGAGTGTCGGGGTTAGAGGAGTGGGGCTGGGAGACCAGCCCTGAGAGCACCTCCATCTCTTTCCCCAGATGCACAAGCGAGAGAGAACCTGTAAGGACTATATCAAGGTGAGGCTCAAGGGTTCCTGCTGGCCGAGGGGGTGGGGCAGCCCTTGTCGCTCCTGGGCAGGCCCCAGGTGGCGCTGGGGATGGAGTTTCGGAGAAGGGGGCGCAGAGCCCAGCCCAGGGAACTGGAGGATGTAGGGGGAATCACGGAGCTGCCCCCGCACCGTTGCAGGCCGTGGTGGAGACGGTGGACAACCTGCTGCGGCCAGAGGCTCTTGAGTCCTGGAAGGACATGAATGCCACCGAGCAGGTGCACACGGCCACCATGCTCCTGGACGTCCTAGAGGAGGGCGCCTTCCTGCTGGCCGACAATGTCAGGGAGCCTGCCCGCTTCCTGGCCGCCAAGCAGAATGTGGGTGAGTGCTACAATCGCACTAGGGCAAGTTTGGGCGCAAATCTTGAACGGTGGGGGCCCACTCGGCCTGGAGACCATGGGGGATACCCTGGCCCTCGACCCTGGGCCTCTTGCCACAGCCCGGGCCTCTGGACTGTGGACAGACCCCCAACCTTGTGTGCCCTGCCGTCCCCTGTCCCCACAGTCCTCGAGGTCACAGTCCTGAATACAGAGGGTCAAGTGCAAGAGCTGGTGTTCCCCCAGGAGTACCCAAGCGAGAACTCCATCCAGCTGTCCGCCAACACCATCAAGCAGAACAGCCGCAACGGTCAGTGCCCGAGCCCCGTGCTGGCACCCCTGCTCCTCTCGTGGAGGACGGCGGTTCTTAGCTTTTATCGGATTGAAGAACCTGAAAGGAGGTTGGGACCCATGGCAACACACAGAGGTGTCCTTCATTCAAGCTAGTGTTAACATTTCAGGGGATTCGTGGAGACCCCCCCCCGAAGCCCCACAGAACCAAGCACACTTTGTAGTTTGTAGGGCTCACTCCGGTGCAGTGGCAGTTCGGGGAGGATTGTGCCATTTGAGATTAAGGTCCAGAGAGGTTAGGGATTTGCTCAACGTTACACAGTAAGTGAGAGGTGGGCCGGGGACCCAGCCTGTGTATCCCGGCCCACTGCCCTGCCGTTGAAAACTGCCTATAACTGAGCAGTGGTCCCACAGAAGGGCTCCCAGAGCCCCACTTGCCTGGGCTGCAGCCTGTCTGGCTTCAGAGGTCCTGGCGGCCAGCGTGGTGGAGCTGCACACCAGCCAGGGGCTGACAACACACCCTGCTGTACCTGTTCTCCCCAGGAGTGGTCAAGGTTGTCTTCATCCTCTACAACAACCTGGGCCTCTTCCTGTCCACCGAGAATGCCACGGTGAAGCTGGCAGGTGAAGCGGGCGCGGGGGGCCTGGGGGGCGCCTCCCTGGTGGTGAACTCCCAGGTCATCGCAGCATCCATCAACAAGGAGTCCAGCCGAGTTTTCCTCATGGACCCTGTCATCTTCACTGTGGCCCACCTGGAGGTGAGCTGAGGTGCCCCCTCCCTCCGTGAAGGTCCCAGCATCCTCCATTGTCCCTGGCTGTATATGCCCCCCTACTGTGTGTTCACCCACCCCAAGAGCAAGTTACAACCCCTCCCTGGGGCCTCAGCCCCCACCTCAGCAGCTTGGGCCATTTTGTCCCCAGAGGTCTCAGACTGTCACCTGGAGCCCAAAGCCCCAGGCACTCGTCTCCTGCTTGTCACTATCCCCATAGCCGGGTGTGCGGGCTGGAGTGGGACTCCCCGGATCTGACCCCCCGGTCACCACCACACAATAGGCCAAGAACCACTTCAATGCCAACTGCTCCTTCTGGAACTACTCGGAGCGTTCCATGCTGGGCTACTGGTCAACCCAGGGCTGCCGCCTGGTGGAGTCCAACAAGACCCACACCACGTGTGCCTGCAGCCACCTCACCAACTTTGCCGTGCTCATGGCTCACCGCGAGATCGTAAGCTGGCCAGCACTCCGCTCCTCCGGGCGGGCCCACTTTCTGGCCCGGCTTTGCATGGCATCATAGAAAGTGCTGCATGGGCGGTGCCGGGGAAGGCCAGCTTCGTGGGCATGGGGGGCCTGAGTCTTGCCCGGGGCATGAGGCCACACGTCTGGTTCTCTTTGGTCACGGTCCCACCTTCTCCCAAGGCACTCTGGAGAAGCACGTTGGTGTCACCTTTGTCATCTCTCCACGAGCCTTCCAGAGCATGAGGAAGTGAGCGCGCCGCCTGCAGAGGGGTGGGGGCCGGCAAGTTGGCCAGGGGGGCAGAAGGCCAGGTGGGCTGCACCAGTGGTGCTCGTGGCCCACGGCCTTGCCCGTAGCTGGCACCTAAGCTGAGCCCTGGCCACGTGCAAGACCAGAGGCGCTAAGTACACCCCCTGCTCCTTCCCCCAGTACCAGGGCCGCATCAACGAGCTACTGCTGTCAGTCATCACCTGGGTGGGCATCGTCATCTCCCTGGTCTGCCTGGCAATCTGTATCTCCACTTTCTGCTTCCTACGGGGACTGCAGACTGACCGAAACACCATCCACAAGAACCTGTGCATCAACCTCTTCCTGGCCGAGCTGCTCTTCCTGGTTGGGATAGACAAGACTCAGTATGAGGTGAGCAGGACTCCAGGGCAGGAGAGGATGGGGGGAGAGATGACACCGGCCGGCCGGGGCAGCCCCTCACCTGTGGTGCTCCCCACTCTCTAGATTGCCTGTCCCATCTTCGCTGGCTTGCTGCACTACTTCTTCCTGGCTGCCTTCTCCTGGCTCTGCCTGGAGGGCGTGCACCTCTACCTGCTGCTGGTGGAGGTGTTTGAGAGCGAGTACTCCCGCACCAAATACTACTACCTGGGCGGGTACTGCTTCCCAGCCCTGGTGGTGGGCATCGCAGCCGCCATCGACTACCGCAGCTACGGCACCGAGAAGGCGTGAGTGCCCCCTTCACCCCCCGAGTCTCTCCCCCTTGCTGGCTCCCTGCTCAGCAGCATCCCTTGGGCCAGGACCCTCAGGGCACTGGCCTCCCTTCTCCTGAGCCCCGAGGCCGCAGCCAGCAGAGTCCCTGGGCTCCTGGAGTCAGAGGGAGGGAAGAGCCTGCCCCCCCCCCCCCGCCACCTCTCAATACCCCGGCCCTGCTTCCTTCACAGCTGCTGGCTCCGAGTGGACAATTATTTCATCTGGAGCTTCATTGGGCCTGTCTCCTTTGTTATCGTGGTAAGTTGGAAGGCAGTACCCCCAGTACTGAGTCTCTGTCCTTCATCCAGCCTAGCTCTGACCCCAAGGCCCCCATTCTCCCCAAGCCCTTGAAAAGCATCAGAACTGAGCAGCCAACTAAGAAAACGAGAGCAGAGTGGGCCTGTAGAGCTCCAGCACTGAGGTCCATCCTTCCAGGAGCTGTGATTTGAGCCCCTGCTCTGTGTCAGGCCATGGGCCCTGCCCCCCGGCCCCGAAGCCACATTAACAGTTACACCAGTAGGCAGGCGCCTGGGGGCAGGTACAGCAGCAGAGGGGACCCTGAGGAAGGGGGGTCGTGGCTGAGACTTGGCCAGGAGCTGACGCTAGGAGGCAGAGGGACCCTGGCCCAGCCCCTCCCCTTGTCCCGCCCCCAGGTGAACCTGGTGTTCCTCATGGTGACTCTGCACAAGATGATCCGGAGCTCATCCGTGCTCAAGCCCGATTCCAGTCGCCTCGACAACATTAAGTGAGCGCCCCCTCGCCCCACCCATGCCCTGGGACTTTCCAGGCCTCTCCCAGCGTTTCCTAAAAGGTGGTGTTCTCGCCTCTGGTGTCACATACTGTGATTTTAAGGACAAAGATGGTGTTTTACTGTGTTTGTTATGTATCTATTTAACGAGTCTTAGAAAACATGGTATTAGCACATCCAGCCGTGGTTTTAGGCACATAATTGCTAAGGGTGAGACTGAGTTCAAAAAGCGAGTCCAGGGAATTCCCTGGCGGTCCAGTGGTTAGGACTCTGCACTTTCACTGCCAAGGGCACAGGTTCAGTCCCTGGTCGGGGAACTAAAGATCCCACCAGCCATGCGACTCGGCAAAAAAAAAAAAAAAAGTCCATTTCAGGGCAACTTAAAGACAGATAGGCAGCGAAAGATAGTTTAAAGGTCTGGAAATATGGCCAAAAGGATGAAGGATGCAGGAGAATGACTGGCCATTCACAGAGCCCTGACCCCTGACCTCTGCCTGCCCCTCAGGGTCAGCTTGGGTGAAAGTGTCACTGGGCAGGCCTGCTCATCCCAGGGCAGCGTCCAGGCCTGCTCAAAGAGGGACACGCAGCAGGGCTCTGGGGGAGGCATCTCTGCTGGCAGGGACTTTGATGTCCCTGTTCCCTCTCCACCTCTCCCCAGATCCTGGGCCCTGGGGGCCATTGCGCTGCTCTTCCTACTGGGCCTCACCTGGGCTTTCGGCCTCCTCTTCATCAATAAGGAGTCGGTGGTCATGGCCTATCTCTTCACCACCTTCAACGCCTTCCAGGGGGTCTTCATCTTCGTCTTTCACTGCGCCTTACAGAAGAAGGTGAGGTCCAGGGAAGGGACCAGGTGCCTGCCTTCTGTAGCGGGACCTGTGTCTGCCTGGAGGGAAGCACAGGCTCACAGGGAGGATTTAGGCAGGGGTGCAGAGGGTTCTGGAAAAGAGCAAGATACAGGGGCCTAGAGGAACGAGAAAGCAAGGCAGATTTGGGGAGTTGGGAGAGCACAGGGCAGGGACATGGTTGATGGACCCTCCCCAGGGTGTAGGGCACAAGTCAAGCATGTGGGGGGAGATGATTCTGGGTGCCACCCAGACAGAACATTTCCAACTTCAATAGTTGTGGGATAAAATGTGAATTTTGTGGTGGTGGGAAGTTTCTTTTTAAAATAAAGTGTGTTACAGTCTGAATCTTAAAAAAAAATAAATTAAGGAGATAACAGAAGCAGAAGAATGTGGAGAAGGGTGTATGGGCAGTAGACTCAAGACTAAAGCCAGGGAAACTGAGCCAAGGCGTTTGTAGATTCATATCCTGAAGGCAGTGGGGAGGCCCGGTCAGACTGTTGTTGGTCTTAGGGGACATTGAGGTGGGTAAGGCTAAGGAGGGGATGAAGGAGGCAGTGATCACAAGTCTTGGGTGCAAGGTTGACTGTTCTGCTCAAAACTGTCCCATGGTCCTCATTGGACACACAGTGACATCCTTACAGAGGCCCCCAGGCCCAAACGGTCCAACCTGGGCTTCCCCTTCTCTTCCCTTCCCTCCAGCCATGCTCTGTCTTCTGCTCCCTCAGACACCTAGACATGGACCCTCCCCAGGGCTTGTCCCCTGCCCCTCCCCACATATCCACAGGGCCCACTGCCTTATTTCTTTTAGGTCTCTGCCGAAATGTCTCCTTAGTGAGGCCTCCCCTGATCTTTTTGAAATCGTGCCCCCGACCCCCACCGACAGCACTGCCTAACTCACGGCCATAGTTCTCGGCAGCACCTCACACCATCAGACGCCCTACATAACGTACTGATGTTTCACCCGTGTTCAGTCTCTGTCTGCTAGAAAATACCAGCCCTGAGAAGTAGGGCTTTGGGTCTGATTTGTGTCTGTCCTCGGGGCCTAAACCATGCCTGGCGTATAGAGGATGCTCATTAAAGATCTGTTGAGTGAATGAATGGATGAGAAATTATTGGTGGAGGTGGAGAAAGGAGGATGGGCCTGAGTGAGAAGAGAGCCTTCTTGGCTGGCTGTTGGGAGACAGGAGACAGTGGGGCTTCTGATCCCCACCAGCAGCTTGGTCACTGGACCCCCAAGGCGGGGGCACCTACTGCCTGTCCTCCTCGCCCCCCCAGGTGCATAAGGAGTACAGCAAGTGCCTGCGTCACTCCTACTGCTGCATTCGCTCCCCGCCCGGGGGCACTCACGGCTCACTCAAGACCTCAGCTATACGGAGCAACACCCGCTACTACACGGGGACCCAGGTATCCAGGCCAGGGGCTGGGGCGCCAGGCAGGGCTCCCTGGGGCTGAGTGTTGGAACCGAGAGCCCAAGAGGCAGGGCAGTTCTCTGCCCAGGTCCCTGGTGGTGCTCATCAGGCAAGTGGTCTCAGAAAGATCGTGGAGGGTGGGCGGCCCAAGGGCTCCCTCACGTCTGAGCTGTGTCCCCAGAGCCGAATCCGGAGGATGTGGAACGACACTGTGAGGAAACAGACGGAATCCTCTTTCATGGCGGGCGACATCAACAGCACACCCACCCTGAACCGAGGTGAGACTGGATCCCTCACCCCCGGCTTCAGTCCCTCAAGATTCCCGAGCCCGGGTCTCCTGGCCGCCTTGTGACCTCTGACCTCCTGGGCAGGTACCATGGGGAACCATCTGCTGACCAACCCCGTGCTGCAGCCCCGTGGGGGCACCAGCCCCTACAACACTCTCATTGCCGAGTCGGTGGGCTTCAATCCTTCCTCACCCGCCGTCTTCAACTCCCCAGGTGAGAGCACTGTGGTGCCAGGAGAGGGTGACAGCCCAGGTCAGGTGGCATCCTTGTGCCTCCTGAACTGGAGCCGAGACTTGGCATCCTGAGCCCGCTCTCTCCTTCTCTCTTTTCCCTCCTGGCCGGCACCTGCAGGGAGCTACCGGGAACCCAGTAAGTGTGACTGTTTCCTGGTAACATTTCCAAGGCTGGGAGGGGAAGGTGACAGTGGCCTCCTCAAATGGCCTAACTTAGAGAGAACTCGAGTGCCCCCCCCCCCAACACACACACATACAGACAGTCTCCGGCTTGGCAGCTGGCTGGAGGGTGTCGCGTTAGGTGGGGAATGAAGGTGATGGGGGGGACAGAGCGTTGGAAAGGGATCTGGTCACCCAGATCTCCTCATACTGCTGAGACTCTAAGCCCCCAGCTGCGAGGGGACCCTGGGGGAACTAGTCCCCGCACGTACCTCTACTAGTCTTCTGCTGAGCTGGCGTCCTCACTGCCAGTGAGGAAGAGAGGGAATACAAGACCCCAGTCCCCAGGGGCAGGGGTGAGCCCAGGGAAAGCCAGGTGAAAGCAGGCACCCCCGTCCACGTGGCCTGCGCCCCTCTCACTGCCCAGCTCTCCTTCTGAGCAGCTCCCTTCTGCCTGCAGAGCACCCCCTGGGAGGCCGAGAAGCCTGCGGCATGGACACGCTGCCCCTCAATGGCAACTTCAACAACAGTTACTCCTTGCGAAGCGGGGACTTCCCTCCAGGGGATGGGGCCCCCGAGCCACCTCGAGGCCGGAACCTGGCCGACGCTGCCGCCTTCGAGAAGATGATCATCTCGGAGCTGGTGCACAACAACCTTCGGGGTGGCAGCAGCGGAGCCAGGGGCCCTCCACCACCTGAGCCCCCCGTGCCGCCAGTGCCAGGGGGCAGCGGCGAGGAAGAGGCAGGCGGGCCCGGGGGTGCTGACCGGGCAGAGATCGAACTTCTCTACAAGGCCCTGGAGGAGCCACTGCTGCTGCCCCGGGCCCAGTCGGTGCTGTACCAGAGTGATCTGGACGAGTCGGAGAGCTGCACAGCGGAGGACGGGGCCACCAGCCGGCCCCTCTCCTCCCCTCCGGGCCGGGACTCCCTCTACGCCAGCGGGGCCAACCTGCGGGACTCGCCCTCCTACCCGGACAGCAGCCCCGAGGGGCCCAGTGAGGCTCTGCCCCCACCCCCACCTGCACCCCCTGGCCCCCCCGAAATCTACTACACCTCGCGCCCACCGGCCCTGGTGGCCCGGAACCCCCTGCAGGGCTACTACCAGGTGCGGCGGCCCAGCCACGAGGGCTACCTGGCGGCCCCAGGCCTCGAGGGGCCAGGGCCCGATGGGGATGGGCAGATGCAACTGGTTACCAGTCTCTGAGGGACCTCACGGACCAGGGGCTGGTGTCCCAGGCCGGGGACTGAACCCTGGGTAGGGCTCTGGTGGCAGAGGGAGGCTGATGGAGACTGGCTGCTGGGCCACTCTCTCCAGGTGCCCCTTTGCCATGGGCCCTCCAGGCCCCTTGGGGGCTCTGCTCTGGGGGCCCGAGGTGCAGGGTTCACAGACAGGGTTTCCCACCAGCCGTGTGCACCAGCTCAATTTGGGGCAAGTGCAGTGAGGAACCAGGAGGTCCCCAGGGGAGTGAGGAAGGAGAAATTGGAAGGGTGCAGCCCACTCTTGACTTCCCCCTCCCACCCCCTACTCATCCTACTCCCTGGAGGGAAGGGAGGGCTCTGGTTTCCCTGGGTCAAAGGCCCTGCTGGATGGAACCCGTCAGCTGCTCCTCTCTTTGCAGCCCGAGTGCTGCCAGTTGCACCGGGATGGAGCAGTGGGGACAGGACAGATGGACAGGTTCCTCTGCACTACAGTTCCCTGCTCCACGGAGACTGGGGCCTCTGACCGGGGAGAGAGCCCTAGCGGGGAGAAAGCCCCAGGGCAAGAGGAATGGGCGGTTGTGGCTGGTGGTTTAAAGGTGGACCTTTCTCCGAAGCTCCTTCTCTCTGCTCTTCGTCCCAGCCTTCCCAGCAAGCCTGCCCCCTCAGCCCTCCTTGAGTGCACCCAATGACCCCCTCCCTTGGGGCGACTCCTGATGAAGCACAACTCCCCGCAGGGCCCCCAGCCCACAGGGGTGGCCGTATGTGAGCAGTTCCCAGTCCTGTGGGCTTGGCTATGGGGAGCAGATTTTGGGTCTGGATCTCCCTGGGGAGTGGGTCCTGGGCTTGGATCTTTCCCTAGGGGGCCCTCTTACCCCTTCCCTCTCTCCTCTTCCTCCGTCCCCATTGCTGTAAATATTTCAATGAAATGGAAAAGGAAAAAAAAAAAAAAAAAAAAGACAAAAAAAGAAAGAAAGAAAATCTCATCACTTGAAGCCACCAGGAGCCTGCGGCCCGGCCAGCCCGGGATTTCTCCGGAGCAGAGCTGCGCCGCCGGGCCCTGGCAGCCAGGACTTCTCTGTGTACGTGTGCATCCCCAGCCGGGTGGGCGGGCCGCCAGAGCAGCTTTTTACAATCCAGAGACAGAAAACAAAATCTAGAAGCAACATCGAAACAAAGAACCCGTTTCCTTTCCGGCACCCTTCCCTGATCCGCCTCTCCCTGGCATCAGTCAGCCCTCCTGGGGCGTGTACCTCACTGCCTGCCCCAGGACTTGGGGCCTGTCTCCCCTTCCCCTCCCCACTGGCCCAGGGGAGGCACCCTCACACCCAAAGATGCTTTTGCCAAGGTGGCTGCGCTGTCCCTTGGAGTTCCTGCTTCTTGTACATTGCTTCTGGGACTCGGCCTGGGAGGAAGGGGCCGATTTCCCGCCTAGAGAGGTTGAGAGGGGAAGGAAAATGAGGGCAGCTTGACAGATGACTGAGGAGGGAGGGCTGGGGGCGGTGAGGTGGTTCTCCTTCACGGGGTGGGGAGGTGGGAGGTGAGAGACTGCCTTCCCTACCCAACACGCCCCCGCAGGGGAGACAAAGCCAGGTACCAGGGCCTGGCTGGGGTCAGGACACCCATGTTCAGAGGGCTCAACCCCAAACCTGCAGATGCTGGAAGCTCCAGGCTTGGGATGTCTCCTGAGTACCTCTCCCAGTCCCCTCTCCAGTCTGTCACCCTGGCCTTCCCAGCAACACCCCCCCCCAACTCTTTGGGGGTAGCATAGTCCCACTGCCATACTAGCCCAGCCCTGTCATTTGCCATTTCCCCAGGGGTGGCCCTCCACCTCTGCTCTGACCCCTCATCTCTTTTGTCCCTCCCTCTTTTCTCACAAGTGCCATGAGTTTTCAAACATCTTCGGGTCTCAGCCTGCCGCTGCCATGAACTTTGGGTTAATGGGGAGGAACTCCAGGGAGGAACTGGAGGAAAGAGACAGATAGGTGGCTGGAGGGACTCTTTTTGCTGCTAAAAAGCCCCTCCCTTCTCCTGAGGAGCTAGGGCTGGCTTGTCCCCATCAGTTATGGGGGAGAAGAGGCCAGACCCAAAGATGGTGGTTTGTCCCACATGGGGGGACAGGTGTGGGGAGAAGGTAAAGGTGGGTTCCATCTGTTTTCTGGTAGGGAGTTTTAACCCGTTTCACCAGACCATGGGTGAGTCTGGACGGGCAGGTGAAGTAAGGATAGGAACGGTCTTGCGCAGATGGCTCTGTGAGGAGGGCAGGAGACAGCTCCGTGGCTTTCCTTGGCTTCACTAGGCCAGGACTCCTCTTTGGGGAGGGGTGGCTAGAGATGGTGGGAGACAAGGGTAGATGGAAGAGCGGGCCCGGCCCAGGCATCAGCCCAGCTAGAGTCAAAGAATGCCTCTGACCAGCAAAGAGGTCTGGAAGAGAGGGTGGGGTGGGGGAGTTCCCAGGGGAACTCCTGCGTCCTCTCCCCTGCCCAGTCCTCCTTTTCTCTCTCCAGACTCTGACAGTCAAAGGGAGAGAGAGGGCACAGCGGGTCCCTTGGTTCCTATTCCAGCCAGAATCACCAAGGTGGATTCCCAGGCCTCAGAGTTGTGTGGCAGGGCCCCCTGGTAGGGCTGGAAACCTCTGCAGTCCAGCACAAAGCTACCCCGAGAGCCCAGGTGTCCCCCCACCCCAACCAGACCTGGTGCCTTGATGCCCCCACTCCAGCTGGGACGGTATAAAGAAGGAAGGGTCTTGGTTTCCTCTCCTACTCCCTTTCTTGGGCTCCTGAATTCATTTGCTTTCAAATCTTGTTATTTTTCTCTGGGTTTGGTGGGGGTTTTTTGGCTTTGGTTTTGGTTTTCCTTGCCTTTTTCTCTGTGTCTCCACCTCTTTCCCTGTGTCTTTCTCACTGTCTCTGTGTTCCCCTTCTCTTACCCTCAATTTCTCTCTGTCCATTTGGGCCTCCTCCCTCTTCTCCCATGCCCCCAGTCCCTCCTTGGTCTCCTTTTCGATATGCCAAACCAATTTTGGGTCGAGTGCATTTAACGAGAACAAAACAAAAGGCTCATAACAACAAGAACGTTTCAGAAAAAAAAGTTTAAAAAAATTGTTGAGTCAAAAAAAATCAAACAATAAAGAAATTAAGATTTCTTGGAATGACAAGAGTAGCGTGACTCATTTGCGGGGGGAGGCAAGAAACAGGTGAGTGGATCTGCACGGAGCATCCCCGTGAGGCTGTGACCGAGTGAGGAACCTGCACTGCCGCATTTAGAACCCACAGCAGAGGACTGGTGAGTCACAGAATCATTAATGTTTATAGAGCTTGGTAGGTTCAAGGGCCTGCTAGGCAATGCAGGTGCAGTTTCTTTCTGAATCCTCATAAATGCTCTGGGCAGAGGTTATTCGAGCTCCATTTTACAGATGGAGAAACTGAGGCTTATAGCACCTGGATGCACATCCAAGTCTCTGTGGGCCAGGCCACTGTGCCATGTTGCGCCTCAATCCCTTCTCAGCCTGGACTTCGGTCCACAGGCTGTATTAGAGCATAGCATAGGAACTGTGTGCTGTGCCTGTCTGATTCCAGCTGCTATTTCTAGACTCCCACACATTACTGGAATGGTGTATTTTCGGTCATGACAGCACAGTGGAATTGCATCATGTGTATTTCACATTCTCACAGTGCTCAGAGAGAGAGGAATGACCAAGCAGTGCAAGCACTTCTCTCCGTGCCCCTCTGCCCTCAACACTGGCGTCCAGGATGCCGCGCTCAGCCATTCCTCCTCCCCACTCCCCAGCTACTCCTTCCCAGTCTCCACACTGGTTCCTTCTCATCTCCTGACCTCTTAATGTTGGCGAGCCCAAGGGCTCAGCCTTGGACCTTTACCTACACTCACTCCCTGGGAGATCTCATCCCATTAAATGGTTTTTAAATACAGCTGACCCTTGAGCAACACAGGTTTGAACCACACAGGTCCACTTAGATGAGGATTCTTTTCAATAAGTATATTGGAAAAATTCTTGGAGATTTGCGACAATTGGAAAAAACTCGCAAATGAACCATGTAACCTCGAAACCTTCAAAAAAATTAAGAGGCATGTCATGAATGAACAGAATATATGTAGATACTAGTCTATTTTATCATTTACTACCATAAAATACACACATATCTATTATAAAAAGTTAAAATGTATCAAAACTTATGCACACACTGACAAACCGTACACAGCCCCATCGACTGCACTAGGCTACCATAAAGCAATCATATTGCTGCTGCTTCATTTTCAGTGCATGAATCACTATACCTGTAAATAAAAATGAATTTCTTTTTCACATTTTCTTTTCATTTTTGATGTCTAGTGTTAGTAATATGTGTAATATCTACAGTGTTTTTTATAAGACAATATTGATGTAGGTACTGACAGACGATTCATCTTGTAAATAAATGATGTACGCTTTCGGTATTGATAAATACAGTACCGTATTATAAATGTATTTTCTCTTCCTTACGATTTTCTTAATAAGTTTCTTTTCTATTGCTTACTTTCATGTAAGAAGACAGCATATAATACACATACAAAATATGTGTTAATTGACTGTTTATGTTATGGTTAAGGCTTCCAGTCAACAGTAGGCTATTAGTAGTTAAGTTTTGGGGGAGTCAAAAGTTATACATGGGGCTTCCCTGGTGGCGCAGTGGTTGACAGTCCGCCTGCCCATGCAGGGGACATGGGTTCGTGCTCCAGTCCGGGAGGATCCCACATGCCGTGGAGAGGCTGGGCCCGTGAGCCATGGTCACTGAGCCTGCGCGTCCGGAGCCTGTCTTCTGCAACGGGAGAGGCCACAACAGTGAGAGGCCCGCGTACCACCAAAAAAGAACTATACGTGGAGGTACTTCGCTGGTGGTCCAAGTGGTTAAGAATCCATGCTTTCACTGCAGGGGCACAGGGTCTGGGAACTAAGATCCCCACATGCCACAGTGTAGCCAAAAAAAAAAAAAGTTATACATAGATTTTTGATTGCACAGGGGTCAGCACCCCTAACCCCTGCATTTTTCAAGTGTCAGCTGTACCATCTATTATGCTGATGACTTCCAAACGTAGAGCTCCAGCCTGAACTTCCATCTTGAGATCCAGATTCATTTACATCCAACTACCCACTCCACATCTCCCCGTGTGTCTGGCAGGATCTCAAAGTTAAACCCAGTTACACGCACATGTATACACACACCACTGTTCCAGTTCCTCCCACAGGCTTCCCCACCTTGATTAACGGCAAGTCCATCCTGAGACTCAAAATAAGACCCCTGGAGCCTCCCTTGAACTCACTCATTGTTTCATACCCCATATCTAATCTGACAGTAGATGCAGTAGTGCCTCTAACTTTGAAATACCCAGAATTAACTAGTTCTCACTACTTTGGTTCAAGCCACCACTGTCTTTCACCAGGACCACTGTAACAGTCCCCTAACTAGCTCCCTTGTCCCTCTTCAGGGGACACACAAAACAGAATGATCTCAGTAAGCATATTTTTTGTCCCTCCTCTGCTCAAAACTCTCCAAAGGCCTCCTCTCTCACCCAGACGAAACGCTAAGGTCAGCACAATGGCCCACAAGGCCCTACAGCATCACATCTCATCCCTACAGCTCTCCTCCTTCCCTCCACTCCAGCCACACTGGGGTGCTCACTGTCCACAAACATGCAGGCAACTCCTGCCTGCCTCAGGGCCTTTACACTGGTTGTTCCTAGGGTTCACCTATTCTCCCTTTAGGACTTATGAAAATAAGAGCTTCCCAGCAGGCCTTCCCAGGCTACTCCATTTAAATTGCAATTGGCCACTCCAGAACTTCCTAACCCCTGTCTTGCTTTGTCTCCCATAGTGCTCCCAACTCACAAACTGCCTTTTTTGCCTTTTGCTTGTCTGCCTCCCCCACCAGAAAATAATGTACAATCGTCTGTTTTTTCACTGCTGTTCCCTACTGTTTAGCACAGTGTCTGGCACACACTAGGTGCTCAATAAATGTCTGTGAAAGGACACACAGCTGAATGGAGCACAGGACCCAGAGTAGGCCTGAGATGAGAGTTAAGACCATTCCCTCAGCTGCTCTCAGTTCCCATGCACCCCTCACTGTGCGATGCTGTTGTTACTTCAGCATGGCCCTGAAATCTAAGTTCAGCAATTTAGCCGGTGCCCAACCCTATCCTATGCTGAAGAGGAACTGGTTCTACTAGACTTACAGAGAGATGCTCTGTGAGCAAATTCACTTAATTTTTTATGATTCTGACCTCATGCTCTGACTTTGAAATTTTATCCTAGCATAAGATGAGAACGCAGCCAGTTCTTCCACCTTTTTGTCCTTTACTTTCCCGGCACTGTACACATCCGACTCCTCTACCCATACCGTGAAACCTGCTGTGCCTGACAACCTGTGACCCTCAGTGGTTGTCAGTGGCACCTGTACACACTTGGGGCAACCATTAGCATGTGCCCAGGAACAGTAACATTTATGTTGATATTCATTTCAAAGCTCTTTCCTACATTTCATCTTATTTAATCATCACAAGATATATATTATCCCCATATATCAGATGAGGAAACTGAAATTAGGGTGAGTAAATGACTTACTCAAAAAAATAAGATTACTATGCAGTTCAAAGTGCCCACACCCTGTAGATGCTTTACATATGCTGTCCAATTTAATCCTTTCAACCACCCAGTGAGGCAGGTTTTAGTTAGCTCCAATATACAACTGCAGAAGCTGAAGCCCAGAAAGGTTCAAGAACATACCCGTGTTCACTCAGCTAGTAAGAGAAAGATGGACCAGGCCTCCACCTTGGTCTTCCTGTCCCAGGGGCTGCATTGAGGACTGTCTGCACCCAGCTGCAGTTGCCCAGGCCCCATCGCTGCCCACCAACCCCACTCGGCATTCACTAAGGGAAGCTGACTATCTGGCTCCCCACATCAGAGATGCCCACTAATCATGCCACACCCTGATGGTCCCTATGTAGCTAGTATGTTAGGATTGTCCAGAGTGGACTCACGTGAGTTAAGCCAGAGGGAAGGTCTTAATGCAGAGCAACAGAGGATTCGCTTCAGATCCCCAAAGGCTTGAAAGCATTGGAGCCTCTGCCATTGAGAAAACCTCCTCTCTCCCGTGAACTCTTGGGAAGGCCTAGGGGTGCCAGGCTGAGGCTACTCCTTTATCCCTACAATATCCTCAGGCTTATTCTGCTTCTCTCTTACCCTTTCAAACATCTCAGTCATGGCAATGAGCTGTGATGACAGGACCCTCCCCCATTTATATTCCTTCTTACTTCACTGGGACTCACCTTGACCAAAACTCTCGCAACCACTGCTCTTTTCTGTCTGTCCTGCCCCACTGTCTTCCATCAACCTTTGCCTCTGTCCAAGTGATCCCAGCTTCTCACAACTGAAGCCCTCACTTTAAGCCAACCAGTCCTCTCCTGGGAATTGATCCTAAGGAACCATGCATGTGCATGAAGACAACGACAAGAAAAGTTCACTGTAGTAAGGCTTCTAAGAGTGAAACACAAGAGAGAATCTAAAATTTTAGCATAGAAAACTGTTACATAAATAATGCACATCCATAAACAGAATACCATGCAGCCATTCAAAATGATAATGCAGAAGAACACTAAAGGACATGGAAATATATTCATAATAATACTAAGGGTAAAAACCTAGATATAAAAAACAGGGTAAAGTATGACCTTACTTTTGTTTTGATGGCATGTATATACAAAAAGTGTGTGTATACAAATATGAAACTGTGTATATATACAAGTGTATGTGTGTATGTGTATATGTGTGTATAAATATAAAATATATGCAGGGACTTCCCTGGTGGCACAGTGGTTAAAAATCCGCCTGCCAATGCAGGGACACAGGTTGGAGCCCTGGTGCAGGAAGATCCCACATGCCGCGGAGCGACTAAGCCTGTGCGCCACAACTACTGAGCCTGCGCTCTAGAGCCCGAGTGCCACAACTACTGAGCCCACGCGCCACAACTACTGAAGCCCACGTGCCTAGAGCCCCTGCTCGGCAACAAGAGAACCTGCTGCAGTGAGAAGCTCGCGCACCATCTCTCTGCAACTAGAGAAAGCCAGCGTGCAGCAACGAAGACCCAATGCAGCCAAAAACTAAACGTTTTAAAAAAAGAAAAAATAATTTTAATTGACTTTAAAAAATAATAATAAAATATATGCAGAATATAAAACTATACACCAGAATATTAACAGGGTAATTTTAACTTTCTCGCAGCTCTGTATTTTAAAAATTGTTTGCATTAATATGTATTACTTTTGTAATAGGAAAAAGTATTTGTGTGCCCCACTTTCTATGGAAGAACAAAGACCAAGAATAACCAGCACAAATGGAAGAAGAAAGAACAAGGTGGGGAACTAGCCTTACCAACACTGGTTATAGTGTGGTAATATTTAAGTCAATGTGGTATCTGGCACAGGAAGAGACAAAAAGTCCAATGGAAGAGACCTGTGACTAGATGGAAACTTGCTCTAGGCAGAGATTACAAATCACTAGGAAAAGGATAGATTAATCCAGAGGATCTTATATTTTTTTGGTCTTGAGATCCCTTTACCCTTTTAAAAATTCATGAGGATAAGGAGGGGGATGACTGGGAGGAGCACAGAGGATTTTTAGGGCAGTGAAAATACTCTGTATCATACTGTAATGATGAATACATGTCATACATTTATCCAAACCCATAGAATGTGCACCAAGAGTGAACCTTAACATAAACTGTGGATTTTAGGTGATAATGATGTGTCAATATAGGTTCATCAATTGTACACAAATTCACCACTTTGGTGGTGGATGTTAATGATGGGGGATACTATGCATGTGGGAGGGGGAGAGGTATATGAGAAATCTATGTCATGAACCTAAAACTGCTCTAAAAAAAAATTAAATCTTTTTTTAAAAAATGAATGTGGGGCTTCCCTGGTGGCGCAGTGGTTGAGAGTCCACCTGCCGATGCAGGGGACACGGGTTCGTGCCCCGGTCCGGGAAGATGCCACATGCCGCAGAGCGGCTGGGCCCGTGAGCCATGGCCGCTGAGCCTGTGCGTCCGGAGCCTGTGCTCCGCAACGGGAGAGGCCACAACAGTGAGAGGCCCATGTACCGCAAAATAAAATTTAATGGGGACCCTAATGAGCTGTTGTTTATGGGGATAGAGATTATTTATATTTACTGAATTGGAAATTAAAACTGAGCAAAATTTTTAAATATTTAACTAAATTAAATTGGTTAATAAATCTATTAAATGTTAAAATAAATGACCTATTTTATTAAAAAGTAACTATATGCATATTTTAAAAACAAAGTAGTGCAAAGAATGGTATTGTTTTACATTTTTGTAAAACTCCTACTGTCTGGTGTAATGAAAGGCAGCTGTATTCTCACATCAGGCTTCTGCAATCAATCTGTTGCAATATGCTGTTTTGGTTGAAGTATGTGAAGAAAAGCCAGCCTCACAAAGATACATAGTCGGAAAAGGGAGGAGTGTCATAGCCTTTTCAGCTAATTGGGGATATTTTACTTTGTTACTATACCAAAACTCAACAAGTGGTGGCGTATTAAAGTTAGTTACAATGTTGAATATGAAACTGTATCAATAAACTTTTCATACTCTGTTACACTGAAACCCATTGGTCTATCTTACAAATTTTAATTGATCTTTTATGACTGATTTTGTAACATCATGCATTGGTCTTTAGGAAAATATTGATATGCTGAGTTATTACATTTCACTCTACAGTATTTTTTAAATATATCTGTTAATAATATCACCACTGATCTCATCAGGAAAACCTTTAAATATTGAAAAGTTGTCAGGCCGATGGTGGTAAATAAAAGTTTCCTAAATGTCTAAGTTTTGCTTAAAAGCTCAAATATTATCATTGGCAACACACTGTTAATTTTCCTCCAAGTGACCACTCACTGCATTTGTTTCTGAGAAAATACATAGCATATATCCTAGTCTGAATAATTAATAATTAGCAATTATTCAAGTAAAAACTGTGTTCATGAAAAAAGTCAGCAGTTCCACCTCCACTCAAACAACTGTACATTACCTCAACTACCATCATTCTTCAGCATGCAATAGAAGTGCTCTATGCAAGCGTCGCATTTCACCACCCAGAATATTAGAAAGACCTGCTGTAGGGCTAAGCTTTAACACAATTACTACTTTCACTGCTTCTTCAAGGACATTCTTAAGTGAAACTGTTTTAACATTGAGCGTGTGTGTGGTGGTGAGGAATACAATGACAACCACTACCACAATATGGTGACACTGCACTGTTTCCTGCTAAGGGGCCAGAAGTTTTACCCATTGTTTTTGTACCAACAGTGCACAGACAACACAGCACAAATGAGAAAGGCAAATAATGCCTTAGAATTATTATGAAAATAGTTTATCTCATGGATTCCCTAAAAGGTTCTTGGGGATCCCCAGGGGATCACATTTTGAGAACCACTGGACTACTCAATAAATGGAGCTGGGACACGTGGTTATCCAAATGAAAAAAACTAAACCTACCTCACATCATAAACAAAAATAAATTCCAGATTGTTTGTTTTTTAAGCTAAATATGAAAAGTAGACCTTCCAGAAGAAAATACAGTAGGATATCTTACTGATCGCAGCGTAAGATTTCTTAAGCAAGACACAAAAAAACACAAACTATAAGTAGATTCATAATTCTGATGACATTAAAAAAATGATGATGATGATAATAAAAATAATAAATTCTGAACATCAGAAGACACCATACAAATGAAAAGGCATGCCTCAGATGTAAGAACTCCTGCACTCAGTAAGATGAAGACAATCCAGCAGGAAAATGGGCAAAGATATGAACAGGCAATTCACGAAAGGCAAATGGTAAATAAACATGAAAAAAGCTCAATCTCACTATTAATCATGGTAATGCAAACTGAAACCAATAATTCACACCCATCATAAAGACAGACATGTAAGAGTCTGACAATAGCAAGTATGGATAAGGACACTGAGCAATAGCAACAATGCTGGTGGGAGTGAGAACTGGAACAATCATTTTGAAGAACAAACTGGCAATATCTAGTAAAGGTGAATATTCCCAAAACCCAGCAATTCAACTCCTAGGTATGTAGCCTAGAGAAACTCCTGCATGTGTACACAAAGAGCCATGCACAACAATAAACATTACAGCACTGTTTGTAAGAGTAGAAAACCAGAAACAAGCTAAATACCAAGCAAGAGGCAGATGGATAAGTAAACACTGTCCAACAAAACTTTCTGTGATCACAGAAGTATTCTTTATCTAAGCTGTCTAATGTGGTAGCCACTAGCCACAGGTGTCTATTAAACACATGAAATATGGCTAAGTGACTGGGGAATTGAATTTTTCATTTAATTTTGATTAACTGAAATATAAACAGCCACATGTGGCTAATGGTTACTACATCAGACAGCACAGCCATACACCACTGAAAATAAACGACTAGAGCTATACACGTGTCATATATATACCTCTGAAAAGCATTATGTTCGGGGCTTCCCTGATGGCACAGTGGTTAAGAATCCGCCTGCCAATGCAGGGGCCACAGGTTCGAGCCCTAGTCCGGGAAGATCCCACATGCCGCAGAGCAACTAAGCCCGTGCGCCACAACTACCGAGCCTGCGCTCTAGAGCCCGCAAGTCACAACTACTGAAGCCCGCACACCCTAGAGCCCATGCTCCACAAGAGCAGCCACCGCAGTGAGAAGCCCACGCACCGCAACGAATAGTAGCCCCTGCTCGCCGCAACTAGAGAAAGCCTGCGCACAGCAACGAAGACCCAACACAGACAAAAATAAATAAATTTATTTTTTAAAAAAAGCATTATGTTTGACCAAAAAAAAGCAGCTTCAGAAGGTAGGGCTGGGGGACTTCCCTGGTGGCGCAGTGGTTAAGAATCCGCCTGCCAATGCAGGGGACACGAGTTCGATCCCTGGTCCGGGAAGATCCCACATGCCGCAGAGCAACTAAGCCTGTGCACCACAACTACTGAGCCTGTGCTCTAGAGCCCATGAGCGGCAACTACTAAGGCCTGCATGCCTAGAGCCCATGCTCCGCAACAAGAGTAAGCCACCGCAATGAGAAGCCCGTACACTGCAACGAAGAGTAGCCCCCACTTGCCGCAACTAGAGAAAAAGCCTGCACGCAGCGACGAAGACCCAGGGCAGCCACAATTAATTAATTAATTAATTAAAAAAAAAAATGAAGGTAGGGCTGGGACCAGAGTGAAGCAAGTTAGGTGTCTAGAATGAAAATTTTAGGAGGCACTCACCCTCAGAGTCATGCAGGTACAGGATGGCACTTGTGTGACTTGGAGGGTGTGTCTCCTTAAATGTTGTGCCCTTGCTTTCCTCATCCTAGTTCTAGCCCTGTCAGGATATATGTGGTATGATACTGTGTTGGGGGTCCCCAAGATCATCCCTGACTCACTAGGAGGATTCACAGGATTTAGCATATAGCCTACTCAGGGTATGATTTCTTTTTTGTTGTTGTTGTTTTGGTTTTTTGCTTTTGTTTTTTTTTTTTTTGCCACATCATGCAGCATGTGGGATCTTAGTTCCCCAACCAGGGATTGAACCTGTGCCCCCTGAAGTGGAAGCTCAGAGACCTAACCACTGGACCACCAGGGAATTCCCCAGGGTATGATTTCTTACAGTGAAAGGATACAAAGCAAAATCAGCCAAGGGAAAAGGTGCATGGGGCGAAGTCTGGAGGAAACCAGGCACAAGCTTCCAAGAGTCCTCTCCCAGTGGAGTTACAAAGAACGTGCTTAGTTCCTATAGCAGAGCTGTGACAACACGTGTGAAATGTTGTCCACCAGGAAAGCTCCTTAGAGATACAGTGCCCAGGGTATTAGGGTGGGGGGGTGGGGCAGCTGGTCAAGTACCAAACTTCCAGACTCCAGAAGGAAAGCAGGTGCTCGACACAAATCACATTGTTTGTACAGTTTAGGCACCATGAGCCCCTTGTATTATTTAGGGAATGGTGTGAACCCTCCTGAAATCCAAGTTCCTAGACACCAACCAAGGGCCAACCTTGCAAACAGGCCTTTCTAAGGAGAGCAGTCTCAGGCCTGCTATAGTTGACTCTTTTGTATAAAGTTGTAGAACATGACATACAATACTATACATAGTTTAAAGGCACATATTAAAGATATACAAACATGCACTGAAAAATAAACACCAAAACCAGGATTGTAGTTACATCTGAAAAAAAGGGGAGAGGAACGGGTTTGAGGCAGGGGTATATAAGACCTTTCAATTGCATCGCTAATGTTTTACTTCTTAAGCTGGGTAATGGGTAAAAACATATTTGTCATGGCATTTCTTATGCTTGTTTTTGAGTGTGAGTGCACCTGAAATACTACGTAAGAAAAATGATGACTTATCTCCTAATTACTATGTGCTACTAACAGTCCATGTTTATGGTGTTTATGGAGTACTCGTCACATTCCAGGTACTATGCTAAGTCTTTATATGGATTTACACTTTAAAAAAAAATTTATTGAAGACTTCCTATGCTAAGCTCTGGCAATACACTGAGACTTCAGTGTGAGACAGGTGAGATCTCTGTCCTCAACCAGCTTTCAGTCTACTGAGGGATGATGAGAGATAAAAAGCACAATTAGGGAGTTCCCTGGTGGTCTAGTGGTTAGCATTCGGCGCTTCCACTGGCCCAGGTCCAATCCCTGGTAGTGGAACTGAGATCCCGTAAGCCGTGCGGCCAAAAAAAAGAAGCACAATTAAAATCAACATATCTACAGATTCTGGTAAGTGCTCCTAAGATAAAAAATAAAGCAGGTTTTTGTAATTAACGAAGGTCTACTTTAACTAGGGTGGTCCAAGAAGGCTTCTTTGGGAGAGACATTTGAGGTGAACCATAAATGATGAGAATGAGACAGCCACCCAATTATCTGAAGGAAGCACATTCCAGGCGGAGGGAACAGCAAGTGCAAAACCCTGCAGCAGGAATAAGTTTGGTGTGTTGAAAGACGGGAAATGAAGCCAGCAGGGCTTGAGAGTGGTCACAAGAGGGAGACTGGTAGCTGAGGCTTGAGAGGTCAGCTTAAGCCAGTGTGCAGGGCCTCCTAAGCCAAAGTAAAGATCGTAAGTTTCATTCTAAGTATGATAAGCCTTTGAAGGTTTTAAGCAGGGTAATGACATGATCTGGTTTACAACTGAAGATTACTCAGCCAGCTGTAGGGAGAAGGCATTATAGACAGGGCCATTTTCTTCATTAGCACCACAGACATAATGCTTACGGCTGATGAGCTTTTCAGAGGCTATGAAAAGGTTGGGGCTGGGAATAAAGGAAAAAAAGTTCCACGATGCAAAAAGAAAACTACGAAGTTGTAATGAATAAATGTTTAATTAAATGTCTAGAAAACATACCATAACAACTTCATTCATCAAATTTTGTATTCATAAACAATCGAATTACATTTGGAAATAATTTGAAAATTAGATTTTCTCAAGTCACAAAAATTCCCAAGGATGCCCAGTGACTGCCAAGAAATCATAACTGATTGTAATGTGAATTTTCTTGCAGCCAAATCGTTTCAATGGGGGAAAAAAATTTGGGCTTCCCTGGTGGTGCAGTGGTTGAGAATCCACCTGCCAATGCAGGGGACGCGGGTTCGAGCCCTGGTCCCAGAAGATCCCACGTGCTGCAAAGCAACTAAGCCCGTGTGCCACAACTACTGAGCCTGCACTCTAGAGCCCACGAGCCGCAACTACTGAGCCTGTGTGCCACAACTACTGAAGCCTGCGTAGCTAGAGCCCGTGCTCCGCAACAAGAGAAACCACCGCAATGAGAAGCCCGTGCACCTCAACGAAGAGTAGCTCCCACTCACCGCAACTAGAGAAAGCCCACATGAAGCAACAAAGACCCAATGCAGCCAAAAATAAATAATTTATAATTTTTAAAAAAATGTTTTTTTTTTACTTAATGTGAGATAGAGATACAAAAAATAATAATAATACCTAGCATCATGAGGCCACAGAGGAGGCTGGATGTGAGACAGAGATACAAAAAAAAATAATAATAATAATAATGCCTAGCATCATGAGGCCACAGAGGAGGCTGGATAAGAAATGCTAGTGGCTTGCTCAACGCACCCCCACCTCTGAGTCGGGTGAAGGGCTGGAGATTGAGCTCAGTCACCAGTGGTCAGTGATTTAATCAATCATGCCTAATGCAGCCTCCGTAACAACCCAAAAGGACAGGGTTCAGAGAGTTTCTGGGTTTGTGAACACGTGGACAATGGGGAGAGAGAGCACGCTCAAAGAGCATGGAAGTTCAGAGAGCGTGGAAGTTCCACACACAACCCCCCCTTCCCCATACCTTGCCCTCTACATCTCTTTCATCTGGTTCTTCCTGAGTGAGATCCTTCTGTAATAAACCTGTAAACTAGTAAGTAAAAAAAAAAAAAATGCTAGTGGCTTGAAACAGTACTGTTCAGGCTTACACTCTGAGTCTGAACACTGTCCAGGGGACCCTTGGAAAGGTTTCTCCCAGGAGAGGACATCTGAGCAGAGACCTGAATAACAAGAAGGCACCAGTCATGGCAAGAGCTGGAAGAAGAGGTGGGGCTGCCATGTCAGATTTTTACGAAACTAAAAGAGGGTCAGTTTGGCTGGACTGAAGTTGGGGGCTGGGTGGGTAGTAAACAAAGCATGTAGAGTCTTGAAGACAATATTCTCATACTGAGAACAACAGAAAACCACTCACATTTTAAGTGGGGGGGGGTGACTGATCCAATTTGTTTCAGATCTGCACTGTCCAATACAGAAGCCACAGGGGATCACGAGCTCCTGCATGTGGCTTAGTGCCAGTTGTGAAACAGAACATTCCCGTCGCTTAACTTTCATCAATTAACATTTCAATTTAACACCGACAGAAGACTGAGCTCATGGGAAACTTTTAAGTATGCTGGATACAGCTTGGGTATGTGAATCTACATTTCAACTGTAAATTTTATGAAACCTAAACTATTTCCGGTGAAAATGCAGCGTCCGGATCACAGATGTGGTATAAAGTGTAGAACACACAGGATTTCAAAGCCTTAGTACTAAGTAACAACAAGTAAGATACCTCTGTTGTATTTTTTTATACCGATCACATGTTGAAATGATATTGTGGCTATATTTTTAGTATATTAAAATTATTTTAACTTTTTAAAACTTTTTTAACGTGGTTACTATAGAAAAGTGTAAAATTAGGTATGTTGCCGCTGGTGGAAGCACAGTGAGTGCGGAGGTCCCTAGAGTCTTCCAGGCTGGGGGCCACGGTGGTCCGGCCTACGCCTGGGAGTGTGGAGAGAAGTTTCTAGATGTATTATGTAATCATAGGTCAGGAAAGTCAATTTTCACGACCCCATTCAATGGGCAGGGAAACGTGGCCTCGGGTAGCGACTGGCAAAGGCCGGACTCGAACTCCCACTTACAGCGTTGTCCACATGAAACCTCCCCAGAGGCTCTCGAGGGTGTAAGAACTGGATTCGAACCAGGCCCGACTCCCGGTCCCAGGACTCAGCGCGCCGCGTACCGGCCCCACCGTCTCCCCTCAAGGGTGAGTTAAACGTTCACAACGTTCTCCCAGGCCGCTGGGCCCGAGGGGCCAGGAGCCCCCTTCGAGAAACTTCCGGCAACGCTCACCAGCTGACAGACGCCAAAGGTACAAACGCTCCTCCTTCCTCTTCACACGCGGCTCAACCGCGCCAGCAGCCGACTTCCGCTCCACTCCCACGAATCCCCGGCCGATTCTTCTCCCCTCCCACCTCCCGCAGCCATCTCAGCCAATAACCTCTCACAGAATCTGCTTTATTCCCTCCCCACTCCTGCCTGCCAATCACCGCAGGTCGAGCACCGCCCTTCTTTCCCTCTTAAGCGAGCGCCGCGCGCCACCGCTCGGAAGTTGGCTGCGCTGTCCCCAGCTGGATGCGTCTCCCGGAAGGGCGGGGCTAAGCGCTGACCTCGCTGGTGCGGGGACCCTCAGGATTGGCCAAGAGGGGCCCTGCGCCGTGACCCCGCCCACCCCTCCCTAGACTTCCGAGTCGGAGACTCTGGGGATTGGTTCTCCGCGGACACCCAAAGAAGCTAAGAGACGGTCCCGCCTCCCTCCCTCATCCCGGAGAGGGAGCTCCACGGATTGGTCCCGGGAGTCTCGGCGCGCAGCCCGACGCTCCAGGATTGGCTGAGGGGGAGCTCGCGCAGTCGTGGAGCGTTGACTGTGATTAGCCGGAGGGTGGGACCTGCTATTTGAAGGAGGCGCGCGGAGGAGATACGCACTTTAGATCGCGGTCGGAGGGAGCGGGAGCGGCTTCTGGCAACACTGCTCCGCTGAACCGATAGGACCCAGGCGCGGGCTCGGCCCCAGCTCTGGCCCCGGCTGCGACCCGACGAGGCGATGGCTAAGGTGTCGGTGTTGAACGTGGCGGTGCTGGAGAATCCGAGCCCTTTCCACAGCCCCTTCCGGTTCGAGATCAGCTTCGAGTGCAATGAGGCCCTAGCAGACGGTGAGGCTGGGCCCGTGTGGAGACCCCCTCTCCCCTGGGCCAACCCCGACCTCCCCTTGGAGACAACCCCGAGGCCAACCCTGTGAAACACACCCCCCCTCCCCCAACCGAGATCTCCGGTGAACCAAACCCCCTCCCAGTGCCAACCTGCCCTTGGAGACTACCCTACCCCCACCCCCACGGTTACTCCCGTTCTCCCCCGTGGAGACCTCATCATTCCCCTCTTTCTCCTGTGGCGCTTCTCCTGGGCACCTGTGTTCTATGTAGAGACTTTCTCAGCCTCCGTTCTTTAACCTGCAGAGACACTCAGCCACCCCGTCTTCCCTGTAGCAATAAACGCCCCACCTTCTGTTTCTGTACGGGTAGACTGCCACTGCAGCCACCCAGTCCTCCCCACCAATCCCCTCTCCCCTGTGGTGAGACACTCCCACCTCTTTTCCTATGGCGATCCTAACCTCCAGGCCCCTCGAATTTCCCCAACGGAAACCCCAGCCCCCTCCCAATTTCCCATATGGAAACCTCAGCCCCCTCCCCCATTTTCCCTGTGAAGATCTTTTCGCCCTGTGGCAAGACCTCACTCGTCCCCATCTCCCCATTTGTCTCCCCATAATCTCCTCCCCTACCTGCTGATACTTAACCCCAACCCCAGCTACTTCTGCTTGTTTTCTACCCCAAACCACATACCCTAGAACCTGGCTTCCCTCCTTAGTCTGGCCCCAACCCTCTACTCCACCCGGGGAGGCATGGCCTGGCTTCTGGCTCCAGTCTTTGAGGATAACCTGATCTCCCCAGCTCCTGTTCTTTCTGCCTCTCTGACTGTGGGCTTCAATGAGCATACTCAAATCTGAGGGGTAGCATGGCCAGGCAAGCATTAGCTGGTTCCTACTGTTTGCCTGCCAGACTCCTGCTGACCTACTGCAACAATGCCCCCAAGATTTTTGATGGTTTGACCTAGTCTTGCGGGGTGGGTGTTCCAGGCTGAGCCGTGAAGGTATCTGGCTTCAAACAATCATCTGGGAGGTCACAACATTTTGTGCATCTTTTCCAAGGTGCTTTCACAGATGTACTTACTCATCTGTGTAACAAAGGTGGACATGGCTCTCATCTCACAGATGAGAAGATGGGAGCCACAAAGAGTAAAAGACCTTTCAAGTCAAGGTCTATAAAAATCGAAAAATCTGAGGTCATTCAGCGAGTCTTGGCACGACTTTCAGGGGGGAAGTACTCCATTAGATCTCTTCTCCCCTTGGTGGTTAAGAGAAGAGGCAGCAGCTGAGGAGGTGGAGATCTGTGAGGCCAGGGCGTGCTAAGCAGCACCTCTCAGTGGTAGGTGGGTGGTTTGCCTGCATGTCAGCCCGTGGAGTAGCCTGGGGTTGATACAGTGTGTGTGTGCTTGGGCTGGGCCATTGGACCAGTTTCTCTCCTTTTTAAATGAAGGGGTCTGCTTGGGACTAACTGTAGAATAAGCCCAGTTAAATCCTTTCTGGAACAAGGCAGGGTGTAAATAAATAAATAAGGTGTAGAATGACCCTGTGGAATAAGATTTAATTTTAAAGCCAGGAGGAGATGTAAGGAGCTAATAGGTTAAGGGATCCACAGTTCCCAGATGGCAGGAGATCGGGTTTCAATCAGCCTGTTTGCGCTTCTTGCATTTAAAAATGGTTGCATGGTCATTATCTAGTACTTTCATTCCTACAAAGCTCCTGCTCTGTTACTTTACTAATCTGTTTACAGAATCAGAGCAGGAAAGGCTAAAATCAATCTGCTGGTTATTATTTTTTAATAGAAAGAAATGGAATGACTTCTCCAGGGTCACACAGCCGGTTTGTAGAATTATTAACCCTAGGTTTTGTCTCTGAGTTCTGTGTCCAGGGTTCTGTATCTTTGCTATAACCTGGGAAAGAAGGCATCCTATTTTAGAAGTGGAGCATAAACAGGACTCAGAGAAGGGAAAGGGGGGTGCTATTATTATTTATGCCTGGACAATAAAGCTTTTGCTCAGAGAAATTCCAGTTGGAAAGCCAACTCTGGCCTAGAAATCTAGACTCTTTGGTTGTACCTGTTGAGCTGTCCTTCACTCTAACCTGCCAACTCCCTTTCTGCCTCTTCCCACAGAGCAGACAGAATTTGTTTCCTGCCTCCCAGACAGATGGAATGGGCCTGGCTCTAGAAGTCTCTCAGATTCTGGAGGAATCTCAGTCTTGTTACCTGGTGACTTCAGACACTGGCAACTGAAGAGCTGAACGCCCAATCCCCAGTCTGACCCATTTCTCAAGGGTTCTGAACCCCTTTTGCTCTCTTTTCTCCTCAGCATCTTTCCAGATGCTTCCAAGGCATGGGTCTACATTCAGTACATTGGGTGTGTTTTTCCCTTGTTTAGTTGAGAAATTCAACAGGTACTACTTGAATAAGTCTTGGAGCCAGATGTTCTGACCCACACCTAACACCCTGAGGTCAGGCCAAGGTTCATCTGTATGATTACGAACAAAGGGAAAGTGATAAACAGAAAAAGCCCTGCTAGATAAGTTGTTGTTTTTATAAATTTATTTATTTATTTATTTATTTTCGGCTGCCTTGGGTCTTCATTGCTGTGCCCGGGCTTTCTCTAGTTGCTGCGAACAGGGGCTACTCTTTGTTGTGGTGCATGGGCTTCTCACTGAGGTGGCTTCTCTTGTTGCGGAGCACGGGCTCTAGGCACGCGGGCTTCAGTAGTTGTGGCTCGCAGGCTCTAGAGCGCAGGCTCAGTAGTTGTGGCTCACGGGCTTAGTTGCTCCACGGCATGTGGGGTCTTCCCGGACCAGGTCTCGAACCTGCGTCCCCTGCATTGGCAGACGGATTCTTAACCACTGCGCCACCAGGGAAGTCCTGTTGTTGTTTTTAAGGCAGGAAACAGATTCTCCAGCTAGTTCAACTATGATATATATTTTTTAACATGTCTTTCATCACATCATTGGTTTGGGTTTTGTTTTCATACAGAGTAGAGCATCATGCTGTGCAGTGGTCAGATTATAAAGTTAAGGCATAAAGACAAAATGTAACGTTAGGAGTTCCCTGGCAGTCCAGTGGTTAGGACTCCGCACTTCCACTGCAGGAGCCCCGGGTTCAACCTCTGGTCGGGGAACTAATCCCACAAGCCACATGGCATGGCCAAGAAGGAAAAACAAAAGTAATGTAGTCATTTTACCCTTGAAATTACTCAGAAGGTTAGGCACACAATACTACATGTGTGTGACCGTGTCCCATATTCAGGAGAAGTCAGTTTGTGTTGTGCTGGTGATTGATGCCCCGTATCTCATTCAAAAATGAAGTCACTTCAGTATGCTTCTGCTTAAGACATTTGAGCAGGTTTCAGGCAATTCCGATTTGTAGATCCTCACTTCAGTCATCTTCTGTCTTCCATAGGTGATCTTATCAGCTCCTCTAACCCTTGAGTATTTCTCTGCAGTCCTTGGTTAATTCTCTGGTTTCTTTCTGGCCTGTGTGGAGGGAGCCATCGTGATCCATTTGCTCGTCCACCTGCATTTCTCTCTTCTGGTCAGCCAACGTGCTTTCTCGGTAAACAAAATCTTAGTTTAGGTTTTGCTGACAGTATTTTTTGTTGTTGTTTTTGGCTGCACCACGCAGCTTCTGGCATCTCAGTTCCCCAACCAGGGTTTGAACCCGGGCCACAGCAGTGAAAGCCCAGAATCCTAACCACTAGGACACCAGGGAACTCCCTTGCCGACAGTATTGAACGCTGAGAGCCCACGGCATACACCCCGGCCTGGTCTATTAAAATCTCCTTTTTGTCTCCCCCTGCAGCACATTAGTTAATGCACACATGTGTGACTCCCCTGGTGATGGGAAAAAAGGCCAGAAGGAAAGATATCAAATGATAAAGCTATGTTAGGAAGGTGAGAACAGAGCTAGCTTGTTTTCTTTTCATCCAAAAGCGTTATTTCTGGTTGTGCCACTACTTGTAATAAAAATAAATTAGTAAACTTAACTCCTCCCTGCAAATAATAAGAGACTGGAGTTTGACTGAACCCCAGTGAGCCCAATGGCCACCACCTCCTACAGATCTGTGAGTAGAAGGCCTGGGTGTCAGTTGCAGAAGGACAGGAGGCCAGTGTATCGAGAAAGGGCACGGAGCCCTGGTGACAAACCTCCATAGTCATGGCCGGGCATTGCTGTGCTTCCAAAGTTGGGTGCTCTTGTGGGACACTAGACCAAGGAACAGGGCAGCTTCTAAGACAGTTTGCTTCCTGCGAAAATCACAGCTTGTGAAACTTCCCCCGGCTGCTGGAGCCATAGGTTGTGTAATTGCAAAGAACCTAAAATAAGTTTCAGGTCTCCTGCCAAATTTCCATGTAGTAGCCTGACCTTGCCCCTGATACACTTGGACCTCCTGCAAGAGGCCGCAGTCACTGGGAATTTCCTGCGATGGACGGGCAGGGTCTCATTGAGCACTTGCCCTTTTATCTTGCCAGAACATACCCAGGAATGTGAGTCCCCGACTGGATGGGATGCAAGAAAATTGGGGTTCAGAGGATGGCCGTATGATGCCATATTTGTTGACTGAGTCGCTGTTGCCCTAATGTCTGAGAGCAGGCATGACTTGGTGCTGGATCTGGAGGACCTGGGGACTGGCTGGCTCCCCCAGCGACCTTATCTTCCCCTCCTGCCGGCTGGCTGTCCTACTGGATTGCAGTCTGCTGCCCTGCCCCAGTTGTCGAGGGATCTACTCAGTTCAGTGGCACTGGTCCCTGTGTGTGAAAGAGGATGCTGCTTCCTATCCTGGCACCCAGTGGGCAGGGCCCTCAAATGGCCCAACTCCCTGCTGTTCCCTCCTCAGCACGCCTCCACGCCTCTGTCACGTGGCTCTTAATTCAACCTCTGCCATACGGTTCACCCTCAGGCTCTGAGAGGCCCAAGTTTCCCCGGAGGTGCCGAGTCAAGGTCGCCTGGCAAAGCTAGGCCCACAGGAGAAAGTTCCCCACCGGAAATAGAGCTTCGCGCCTGCCCCAGTGATCGGGACCGCAGTGCCTGGCACTTAGTGCCCAGCGGGTGTCAGGTGT
This sequence comes from Monodon monoceros, assembly GCF_005190385.1. Classification (NCBI taxonomy): domain Eukaryota; kingdom Metazoa; phylum Chordata; class Mammalia; order Artiodactyla; family Monodontidae; genus Monodon; species Monodon monoceros. The sequence goes on from NW_021703768.1 coordinate 164,320,679, forward strand.
CCTTGAGAATAAAAACCTATCGATATATTAAGGACCTATCCAAAACTAACACGAGAAGGCCCTTTCCCAGCCTTCTTGCTGGCAGGCTGTCTCAGTTCTTAACACCCTGTGTCCTTGCAGACCTGGAATGGAAGGTCATTTACGTTGGCTCAGCCGAGAGTGAGGAGCTTGATCAAATCTTAGACTCGGTGCTGGTGGGCCCTGTCCCAGCAGGGAGACACACGTTCATCTTTCAGGTAAGAAAGACTAGGCCTTAGGCCTTGACACCTAGAGATATCCTCTTCTACCCAAAAGCACACAGAATGGCTCATTGGTCAGAGTTCAGGTTCAAATCCTAGCTCTGCTCTCAAGCACTGTCTGACCTCTCTCAAAGGTACTTCAGACCCCTCCCGCTCCTCCACCGCTGTGTCATAACTGTTACCATGAGCCACTGACTTACAGTGGATTCTCATGACTCACGGGAGTTATGTCCTGTAAAGTTGCTGCAGACACCGAATTAGTGAATTAGTGAATACTAGATCATTGCCCCTAGAGGAAATACAGCGTTATTTTCCTGCGAGTCACATTTTTATCAACCAGTCAATACACAATCTTGTTTTATGTTTTTCTGTTTAAAGACAACTTACTTTGTATTGTTGATTTATTCACATTGGCCGCATGGCCCACATCACTATAACTCATGGCTGAACAAAGCTTATCTAACACGTTTTCTCTGTGAAGTACATCCCTTCTTGCTTTTAGAAACAGGGCAGCACTCAGCACTACGCTTTGGGGCCCTTTTAAACGGCAAAATTACCAACAAAAATGCAGAAACCGTGGCCCTGAGACCGCAAAAAAGACACGTGTTTACAGTCTGAGACTGCCTGGTTCTACCCACCCCTGCTCTGTGCATGTCCTTAAATGACCGTGAAAGCCCCTGAATATTGATTTGGAGGTTACAAATACATTGTAGCAAGTAGTCGAATTGGCAAATACGGAATGCATGAATAATGAGGATCCACTGTAGCTGCTAAGTAGCTCTCTAATCCAGCATCACAGGGGTTGTTTTCAGAAATGCAGGTATCATGTGATTCTTAGGCACACTAAAGTTTGAGAGCCTCTGCTCAAATCCATTCACTTACCTGATCTTGGCTATTGCCGCCCCATCACCTAAGCCCTCACCCACCCATATCCAATCCACCTAACCTACCCCACAGCCAGGACCGGCTTCCTAGGCATGCGACCCATGCAGTCACACTGGGCCCCACTCTTGGTATGATGTTCTGCTGTCACTGGCTGAAACTTACTAATTTTTGAAGTTTGCATTTGTTTGTTTGTTGCTTTTTTTTTTTTTGCCTGTGTTGGGTCTTCGTTACTGCGTGCAGGCTTTCTCTAGTTGTGGCGAGCGGGGGCTACTCTTCGTTGCAGCGCACGGGCTTCTCATTGCGGTGGCTTCTCTTGTTGCGGAGCACGGGCTCAGTAGTTGTGGCGCATGGGCTTAGTTGCTCCGCAGCACGTGGGGTCTTCCCGGACCAGGGCTCAAACCCGTGTCCCCGGCATTGGCAGGCGGATTCTTAACCACCAGGGAAGTCCCTTGTGTTTTCATTTGTGTTCGTCTCATTTTGCACCAGTCATATAGCCGATCCTGTCCTTAACAACACACCCCACATCTGTCCACTCTCTCTCCTTCTCTACTGCCTGATCTAAGCCACTGTCCTCTCTCCAGGATGACCTCTGTAGCCTCCTGCCTAGTCTCCCTGCTCCCACTTAGCCCTCTTCCTATCGCAGCTCCACTGGCCTCCAGGGTCGTCTTTTCAGCTGGCACGAGTGATGCCACACTTATCTCCTGCTAAACATTCTCGATCTTTCCCAAGCCCTTAACTGACTGGTACCTAGCTGCTCACCTCTTCAGCCTCATTTTATGCCGCTCTCCCCCTTGCTTGCTACACTCCTCCTCATCACCATATACTTCTCCTTGATGGCACCTGTCACGTTCGGCACTTTACAGGCATTTGTGTGATTGACTCTGTCTCCACCACTGGATTGAAAACCCCTGAGGGCAGAGACCCATACTTTTGGCTCAGTAAATATACGTTGCTTGAGAATCGTATTACCGGTCAAGGTGTGACTGGCAATCAGTGCTAAGGCCCAGCCTGTGTTTCCCCTAGGCCGATGCCCCCAACCCATCCCTCATCCCTGAGACTGACGCCGTGGGTGTGACTGTGGTCCTCATCACCTGCACCTACCACGGACAGGAGTTCATCCGAGTGGGCTACTACGTCAACAATGAGTACCCTAACCCTGAGCTGCGGGAGAACCCGCCCCTAAAGCCAGACTTCTCTCAGGTGGGTCCTTTCTCCACGCTTCCTGCTTCAGACAGGCTGGCTCCTTGGCACCTGGGGGTAGTTGAGTCGTTGGAATTGGGAGCCAGGGTCACTTCTTAAGGTTTTCACGTAGTGCTCAGCTCTCGGAGCGCCGGGCTAGAACAGGAAAGAGAAAGGTCTTTGTTTCTCAGAATTTTGCCTCGCAGAATCAAGATTAGATAGGCCCCGGCCCTAAATCATGGTGCACAGGCATTCCCTGGAGTTCTACACATATTGTTGGTGGGGATGGAATAAACAAGGTCTGCTCTTCCTGGGCTTGGGGCGGGATCTCAGAGCGCCCTGCTGTGTGGGAGTAACGCGAGGGCATGCTAACGAGGGTTCACGTTCCTTTTCCTGCCCCAGCTCCAGCGGAACATCTTGACCTCAAACCCCCGGGTGACCCGCTTCCACATCAACTGGGACAACAACACAGACAGGCTGGAGGCCATAGAGAACCACGACCCAGCCCTGGGCTGTGGCTTCCCCCTCAGCTGCACTCCCATCAAGGGCTTAGGTCTCCCTGGCTGCATCCCTGGGCTCCTCCCTGAGAACTCCATGGACTGCATCTAACTGTGGGACTCTAGGCCCTACCTGGGCCCAGTTGGGACTGCGGGCCAGTCTCCTGGCACATCTGGAGGGGGCAGCCGGGCCTACCAGAGAGTCTCAGGGAGGCCACGTGGAGGACTTTGGGGCCATCAACTATATCCAGGCCAGTCAAACTTGGCACCAAGGAAGGAAGGGGCTTCAGGTCTCTCTCTCCCAGCCTCGGCCCAGAGGATCATCTCACCTCTACTGCCCAGGCCTGAAAGAAGCAGGTACTTCAGTTCTTCATTCTTTCTCTCTTGTGTCCTTTCTCGCTTCCACACACATTAGAAACTCCACCTGCGGGCCACTGTGCCACTGCACTCCAATAGTACCGTTGACCCAAAGCTCTTCCCACAGACCTCCCTGGCCTGCCTTGAGGATTTCTTGGTCTATGCCTGGCAAGGCTTCAGCCCTTTTGGGCCAAAGGCTCTGTCATTCATTTTCCTTCCCAAACATCTGAGCAGACCCACCCAGCTTTCTGGAGTCACAGGCCAGGAGCCTTGGTAGAAGGTGGACTCGGACACAATTTCTGTCCTTCTCCTAGGATGATTTTTAGGTCTTTTCAATCCAGTAGCCCTCTGGAAAACTCTGTTCCCAGAAGGGTGATCAGCAGGATGCTGAGAAGAGATGGTTGATGCTCCCCTCAGTCGCAGCCACCTTCCTGCTGCCTCCCAGCTGGATCTGGCTTTCCCTGGAGGCTGCCCTTGTGGGAAGATGGTATGTTGGAGGGGGCTTTTGTGCTCTGTCTCAGTATCGGTATCAGGGCCCCTCTGCTTCTGGCTGCCTTGATCTGCCCTCTGCTAAGACCTCATGCTCTCAGAGGCCACAGTGCAGACAAGAGAAGCAGGAGGGAGCCTGAAAACCTTCCCCCCTCCACCACGCTCCCCACCCTTGCCCGCATCCCCTCGCTGCTACATGGATGCTGTTGTGATGGTAGTTTGTCTATTGAAAGGTTTTTATATTAAATATGTTTGGTTGGTCTAAAAATAAAAAGCACTTCATCTAGACTGTTTCTGCTTTTGTCTTGGGTAGACTGAGGCAGTTTTGTCCATCTCGCCTCATGACCGGGCAGCCTCCTTCCCCAGCCAGTAGGTTGACTGCTCCTTGTCCGCTTGCTCAGCTTCTTACTCTAGTCTTGCTTGTTACAGTTGTATTCCAGACTGAGGTCCAGGGAGGGGTTTTTCTTTGTCAAAACTTAAGCAACCCAGCTGTTCTGTAGATAGAGCATACATAACCAGTGATTTTTCAGACTTTGACCTTGACCCACAGAAATTAGTTAACATTGTGCTCCAAGGATACACACAGCAACACTTTTAGTAAATTTTACTTAGCCTTACTTTGTAACTCCACAGCCCCAGGTGGAGTGGTTTGGCTGATGAGCCATTTCCCCACAATTCACAGAAAAGCATAGACTCTTCCCTCCCTGAGACTGTGGTGGACTTAGGAACATAGGTCCAGACAGCTGCTGGGTGGGGTGCAGGTTGTATACAAGTCCAGAGGCAGAGCAGTGAATTGGCTTGTAGACCTGAGACGAGCTAGCCTGCCCAAGCCAAGGAGAGCTGGCTCATCCAGTCTCCCGCCCATCGTGTCACTTCCTGTTTGGGCCTTCCTCTACTTCAGTGGTTCTCAGCTGGGGGCAGTTTTGCCCCGTAGGGCACATTCAACAATGTCTAGAGATAGTTTTAGTTGTCACAACTGCCAGAAGAGAGGGAAGTTCTACTGGCGTGCCGTTGGTAGAGGGACTGGAGCTGCTGCTAAACACCCTATAGTGCACAAGACAGCCCCCCCCCACCTCCACCCCAGCGTAGGATGATCTGGCCCTGAATGTCAGACATGTGGCAATGGGAAACTGACCGTCCTCAGGCTGTATTTAAAGGGCACCCTGAAAAAAGGGCTTATCTTGCACTCCTCTGCTCCAGGAGAAGAGGTTCCTTTTGCATTGCCCAGACAGAGGGAATCCTCAGTCTGGCTGTGCCCCAGCTTCCTCATCTGTAAAACGGGAGTGATGAGACTAGTACCTACATGACAGGAGTGTGGTACGAAGTAATGTATTTAACAAGTGCCAGCTCTTACTGCTGGCATGAGCCCAGCGTGGGCACCCAGCAAAGGGATGGCTACTGAGCGCCCCCCTCCCGGAGCTCAGCATCCTCCTGAAGCTCGGGCTGTAGCTGAGGGAGACCCAGGAGGACCCCGGCATGGACCCTGGGCCTGCTGCTGCTGTCCTGCGCCAGGCCTCATGAATGACGACGGCTGGCGGCCCGGAGACCTATGACCCGCGGCGCTCGCCGCGCCCCTCCCCCGCTGGCAGGTGGACAGCGGCTGCGCCGGGGTTGGGGTGGGGGGGCCGCGGCGCCAACCTTGGCTGGCCGGCAGCCGCTGCAGCACTGAGCGGGGGCGGGGGACTGCGGCGCGCACGGACCCGGGCGAGCGCCCGCCTGGACCGCCTTCTGGGCCTCAGAGCTCGGCGCCGCCGCCCGCCAGCCTCCGCCGCCCCGCCGGGCGGGCCCGGGCCGCGGACTGCACCTCCGCCCCGCCCTCTCACCCCCGGATTGACACTGAACGTTCTGCCGGGGGCTTGCCGGACAGCGCGCCTCCGCCAATTGGCGGCCTCCCTGGGCGGACCCCAGGCCCTGTCGCGAGCCTCGGCCAATCAGACGCGTAGGCCCGCCCAGCTGGGGCCTCGCAAGCGCGCGAGTGGCCAGGCGTCCTAGGGGAGAGTCATGGGGCCGAGAGCCTATGGCAGCACGGGAGGGTCACGGAGAACCAATGGGCGGCGGCGCAGCACCGTCAGTCAGGGCGGCCTAGGCCAATGAGCTGCGGGCTGCGGGGGCGTCACGGACAGCAGCAGCGGACTTGGGCTGAGGTTCCCGGGCGGGCGGGCGCGGAGAGACGCGGGAAGCAGGGGCTGGGCGGGGGTCGCGGCGCCGCAGCCAGCGCAGCCAACCCGAGGGGCCGCCGCCGCCGCCGCCCAGCGCGCTCCGGGGCCGCGGGCCGCCTCCAGCACCCGCCGCGCCGCAGCTCCGGGACCGGCCCCGGCCGCCGCCGCCGCGATGGGCAACGCCGCCGCGGCCAAGAAGGGCAGCGAGCAAGAGAGCGGTGAGTGCCCGGGCCGTGACCCCGATCCCGGCCCCGCGCTGCCAGCCCCCTCCCTATCCATCACTGCCTGGCCCCTCCCCCTACGCGCCCCCCCATTTCTCTCTGCTTACCCCTCAGCGCCCCTTCCCCTGCCTGTCCAAGGTTGGGGCCCAAGGCCCGCAGATGGCCCGTAGGAGCCCCCTTGCCAAAGACCGCCCCCCACTGCAAAGACTGTGCTCCCCCCCAGCTGTCACTGCCAACCATGGTACGTATGACCGCTGGGGCCCCACATGGGGCCCTGTCACCACCCCACTGTCTCCTCTCCTGGTCCCTCTCCCCAGATTCTAATCCCTCCACTTCCTCACTCACCTCTTACACAGATGCGACCCACTGCCAAACCCCGACCCAGGCCTCTGCCAGTCTGGGAGTGCTATGGGGTATGCCTCCACCCCGCAGGGACCTTGGCCACTTGGTGACCACACCCCTACCCCCCTCCAGCCCCCGCCATCTTTCTCCTGCCCTTCCCCTCTTCACCTTATCACAGCCCCCCTCCAAACCCACTCCGTCCCCTTTGAGCACTTCCCAGAGCCACCTCCAGCATTGTTTTTCTCTTCTGTGTCACTTGGCATGGGGGACAGGATCTTTCTGGGTCCCTCTGCCCCTCTCTCTCACTCTGTCGCTCTGCTTCTCTGCTGTGCCTCCTCCTCTAAGCAAGTGTCTGTCCCTGGCTGGGGTAGCAGACTGTTTATGAACCTAGAGAACTACTTCTGTGCTTCAAAAGCCAAGTTTGAGCCGATCTTGCTGGAATTCATTGCATCCTCTTTCCGGGGTTGGGGCGGGGGGAGGGTGGTGTCAGCAGAGAGCCCCTTCCCATCTCCTGCTGTTCCGTGAGCTCTAGGCTCCTTGGAGGGCCCTTCAATAAATGGTTGTTTCACAACTGAGGCTCTGTCATTCACCCAGTCCCCCAGGCTTCTTCACCCGCTCCTGGCTTGGGATGAAAAGTAGAGGATGAAGAGGGTCTGGGTTTAGCAAGGCTCATTCAGCTTGAACTGCGATGGTGAGAAGGAGGTATCAAGGGATGGCAGTTGGGAAGAGAAGTGGTTGACATCTAATGACTTGCTTTGCCAAGAGACAAACAGATTCTGATCATTCCCAGCGTTCAGCCAGAGAAGGGACTATTTCCCCCTCAGCTCCCAAATATATTGGCCTTTTCCAGCCAGCCGGGGAAAGAGATTCTTTATCTGGAAATGCCTTCAGAAATGGTCTCCAGCCCCATCCTCAAGTCCTTCAGCTCTTAAATTGTCATCACTCCAGGCCTAAAGCTGGACCTCAGCTAGGATCCCCTTCCAGTTACCCAGAAATAGAGTTGAAAAGGAATGGCCACATCCAGATATGCTCTTCCCAGTTACTGGTCTCAAACCCCAGTGTCTGAGTTCCCTGAATGCTCGCTCCCAGAAAGACCCAGGCATGAAAGCCAGGGAACTTTATTCCCACCCAGACTCAAATGGCAGAACTCAGAGTCACTGAGCAACCATGGAGAGGCCTGACATGTCACCGATGGGTGGGGGACGGGAAGGCAAGTGCCTGTAGCTGAGAGCTTGATGACAGAGGAGCAGGTGGGTAGTGACCAAAAAAGGTCTGGGCATGAGCTTGGAGGGGACTAGGCAGAGGGGGAGGGGCCGGGCCCCCAGCAGGTGAGACCGGCTGAGAGGTGGAAGGTGGAGGCAGGCAGCTGTACATTGCAGTGGCTCAGTTGAAAGTTGGGGAGATGACATAGTCCTGGAAAACTTTCAAGGCGTATCAAACACATGCAGTGGGGAGTGGGGGTGGAAAGCCACACAAGGAAAAGGAGCCCTAAGAAAAAGATCAGAGGCCTCGGAAGGAACCACTGATTCAGAGCACAATCCGGACACCCAGGAATGGACTATCAAGGTGAAATAGAGCCACTGTTTATTGGGCATCTAGGATGTGCCAGGCTAAATGGTCTCCACAGATCTATCTGCTCGAGTGATTTTTCATAGCGGGCTGTTATCTGAATTTTCCAAACAAGCTCTCTGAGTTTGACATAGATGATGCCACAGAGGCAGGATTCACATCCAGATCCACCTACCAGACAACTTCCTGGACCCCAGGGTTTCCCAACTCAAACATTCTCAAGCCGCCTCCCTGATTTTTACTATATTCACTTCTATTTTGTTAACTTAAATAAAAATTTTGACTCACTTTTGTTCAGATGTAAATTTTGATCTGTCCTAAGCAATATTATAAATGAAATCACGGGATTGCTGTGCCAGTGATATTCTCCCTGATATGCATTAAAATACAATGTAACTAGAAAAGTGAAACATCCCTAAAATCATTTCATGCCCCGCCAGTGGGACCTATGTCACACTTTGGGAAAGGCCCTAAGCTGTACTCCCTTCCAGAGGCTTGCAGGGGCTCTCAGAGAAGGAAATAGGATGAGGAAGGGAGCCCCTCTTCACTTCAAATCTCCAATTCTGAGAGGATGGAGTTAAGACAAAATTTGCCTTCTCGTAACTAGGGTCGGCTGGGGGTGGGGTAGTAGTAGCCAGGCCAGCCTGCAGGGGGCACCTGAATTTCATCTGCCAGATGTCAGCCCTACTGAAGTAAGGAAGATGACCGAACCTTAGTAGGCACCAGTTCAGCATCCCGCAGCCCCCTATACTACCGGCTCCATGCCGGGGCAGGACAGCATTGGCTTCCTCCCAAGAGGGTAGGGATCCAGAATGAGCCCTGGGGTGGGGTGAGGGAAATCTGTACCCAAAGTTGCCAGAGCCATTGGCAGGGGCCTGGGTAAGATGCTAAGAGGGCAGAGAAAAACAAGACCAAGCCCTGGGCCCTGAGCAACCTGGAGGAATTGAGAGAGGGCAGTGGCCTCAAGAGGCCCTGGGACAGGCGGCCAAGTGGGGCTCAGGCCTTGGCTGCCCTGACCAAAGGCACCCCTGAGAGCTGGTCCATGGGAGAAGGGACAGGTCTGGTGAGAAGGAGCCCTCCAGATACCATCACCCCCCCTCCCAGTTCCCAGGGACAAGCAGATCCAGGCTCCGGGAGTGAGAACTGCCCCCAAGAGGTCCCTAAATGGGAAGAATTGTGGCCCTCTAACGCACTACAGAAGTCCGAGAGGGCCAAACACTGTCTGTGCGCTGGCAGTCGTATGGGTGCCCAAGAGGGTCCTGTCAGGGCAGCTTTTCCTTTAGCCCAGCCAGGCTTACAGAAGCTTGAGGGTCCTCTCTGCCCCTTCCCTGCACCCACTGGCCCCAGGTTGGGTTTCTTTTCCTGACACCACCCCGCAACTCCCTGGCTCCCCTTATAGGCAGGGCTCTGGGGATGGGCAGCCAAGCTGGTGCAGCAGGTCTCATGAGCCTTCCCAGCCACCATAGTCCTGGTGCCCTGAGAGGAAGACTTGAGTGATGGCTTCCAACCCCAGCGACGGTGAGGCTGAGCCCTGTTGCTATAGCAACTTACCAGGCACTCTCTGACACTCGAGTCAGGGAAGGACTGCAGTAGAGTTTAGGGAACAGGTGAAGAGGAAAAGTCTGTGGACCCCTGGCTGGCCCTAGAAACCCTCCCTTACTAACAACCCTGAGCCGGGGGACCTGGGGAAGAGCAGGCGAGATGGGTGGTTCAGTTCAGACACGGAGGGGATGGTCACCCAGAGCGGGGGTCCAGCTCAGAGCCAGGCAATGGGGTAGTCCAGCTCAGTGTTGAGGTTCAGCTCAGATTGGGGGTTGGTCCAGCTCAGTGATGGAGTCCACGTCATAATGGACAGTGGCCCAGTATAGAATGAGGGTCCATCAGACTGCGGGTCGGTCCAGTCCAGTGTTGGGGTCCAGCTCAGGCTGGGGGATGGTCCAGTCCAGGGCTTGGTTTTCCGGCCCCAGAATTTCCGGGACAACCAGGTTTCGGGGAGCAGCAGGTCCTGAGATTGTTGTCTAGGGGGGTCTGAGGCTGGGCTCCTGCCTCGTGATGGGGCCCTGGCTTTTTGAGGGATGCTCTCTCTGTGAGCTCCAATTGAATCCAGACCACGGTGGAGGCTGGCATCCCTCCTGTGGGAGACATGGGCCGGCTGACAAGCTCTAAAGACAGCAGCCAGCTGGGTTTCCCTTCTCTGCCACTTCCTGTTGTCAGCAGGGGCCATGGGTGCCAGGCACTCTCAGGAGAAGCTGCCACTGACCCTCCACTTCTTCTGGGATCTGGAAAGAAGGAGGAAGATGGTCAAGGCTGCCTCCCCCTCCCCCACCCCGGGGTTTAGCGTTTCGTTTCCGGTTTGGACTTGCATGGCTGAGAGCAGAGCCAAGCACAGGGCAAGGTTTGATAGAGGCCAAGGACATCCCAGGATGCCATTCCCCTCTCCGCCCCTGCATAGAAGCAAGACAAAGTCAGATGTACCCATTTCTTTCTCAAAGTAGCAGAATTTGGGGGCTCCAGGTTCAGAGAGCACTTGGGGCAGGAGATAGGGTAGCTCTCACTGCCCGACCCCCCCCCGCCCCGCCCACTCCCGCCTTTCTCTCCAGCTGCTCTTTCGGCTAATTAACGGAGCTCTGGGGCCTCTTTGGCCCCCAGGGAGGCCCCAGCTGCTGCCCGGGCCTGAGCCTTAACTCCTTCCCCTCTGCCCAGTGGGCACTGCCCTGGGCACATTGGGTGTCATCCTCAGGGTAGTCCAGCACCCACTGAGAAAGGCAGGGCCTGGCAGCCCGGGAGCAGTGTAGCCCCTGGAATGGGAAGTTAGCTTTAGCACCCCACCCCCAGGGCAGGCAGGCCAGCCTGAGGAGGGACACCCTCAGGACAATCTTCCCACCACCTCCTGCCAAGGAGGGGCCTTTACAAACCTTGGCCAGCGGGAGCAGGTACCTTTAAATGCTTCCCTGGCAACCAGCTCCTCCTCCCCTGTCCCCCCGAGGCCTTCCCGAGGAAGCCAGCTCAGAGGCTCTGCGTATTCCTGGTTTCCCTGCAAAGGGAAGGTTCCAGGGAGAGCTTAGGGAGGCCTGGGATGGATCTGGGGTCAGGTAGAGGCTGGGATGGGGACTCAGAGACCACCTTCCAGCTGTGGCTGCAGCTGCTTCTCTGGGGCCATGTGATTGTCCGTTTCCTGGGCTACCTGCGCTGCACCCTCTGGGCACCTAAGCAGAGCCTCGCTGGCCAGGGGTAGATGGGCCCCAGATCACCCCATCCCACTCTACCCCCCATTTTGCCCTCTGCTGGAAGAGGCAGAAAGCAGAGGTGAGTATGGGGGCTCCTGGCTGGGGTTCCCCCCATCATTATCCCTCTTTATCTGCCCACTCTTTCTGGTACTGCCACACCCTGTGCCCCATCCCCAAATCTGGCAAGCTGATGGCACCAGAGAGCACACAGCCTGGGCCCTTCAGCATTTCGAAAGGCCAGAACAGGGCTGTGTCAGAATCAAGGCACCGTGTGGAGCCTCTTAGTGGGGTACCAGCAGACAGACAGACCCACCAAGTTGGGAAAAACAGGACATGGCAGTTCTCAGGGATTTTGCTGAGAGCAAAAGAGGAGGCAGGACCAGGCTTTCTCCTGGATTCCTCTTAAACTCGCTCCTCTCTGCCTTTCTGGGTGAGTGACGGTAGAAACCCAAGAGGGTACCTTCACCCCCACCTTCATCCAGAATTCAGTGTGTACGTTTGGAGGTTTCCAAGGAATGTGTTGTGTGTCAAGAAAGATTCTGCCAGAGAAAGCATTGGATGTGGTGCAGCCCCCAGGCTCAGGGAGGCCTCAGACAGTTGGTGGCTCAGCCAGGCACCAGCCTAGGACTCTTGGCCATTCCTTGACCACCCCCTCTCCGCCTGGTCATTCTTTGTAGGGCTTTCCTAGCCCACAGTCTCTCCTCCATCTGCCACGCTTGCAGCTCCACGGAAGGTGCTGAGGGAGAGCCTTGCGGGTGATGGGGGGCAGGGGGGGTGGCTACCCACAAGGCTGTGGGGATTCCTGGCACTGCATATGGGTGAGATAGGCAGATATCTGACAGGCAAGGCCAAAGTACCAGTGTGCAGGACCCCTCAGGGTGGCATCCGTCCCAGGAACATCAGGGTTGAGGACAGCTCTGTCCATGGGCCATCCTGGTGCCCTGCAACCAGTCAGAAGCAAAGCAGTTAACCCCGTGGGCAGTGGGGTCCGGGAAGTGATCTGAGACCAGTCTTCTCATGGGTACAATGAGAGTAATAGCAGCTCTGAGCCATCAGTGTAGGAATTAAGCATGGAAAGCACTCAGCACAGAGCTCGCACACAGGGAGGGTCCCTGAACAACAGCGCGCCTGACCCCAGGGGGCGGTTACAAGGACACATCCATACCGTAAGAATCCATCAGGTTGAGCATTTAAGATTTGAGCACTCAGTGCTCCTCCTGTATTTCATACCTCCATTTTAAAAACTACTTAAAAGCAAAATTAATAGCTGACATTTATATGGCACTAACCCCTGTACCGGCCACCATCCAAACCCCCTTTGCCAAGATTAACTCATTCGGTCTTCACAACCACCCCACCAGGTCATTACTATTATTATCCCCATTTTACAGATGAGGAAAACCAAGGCCCAGAGGTGCGATCAGTTGCCTAAGGTCACATAGCTCATCAGGGACCAGGCTGGGATCTGAACTTGCTCTTATCCCAGAGTCCTGGCCCTTAACTGTTTTGCCGGGCTGCCTCTCCACATGGGCAGGAATGCCTGTTTTCAGGCCTCAGTTTCCTAGGGTGGTAAACAGAATGGTTAAAATGAAAGTTGACAAGTGAACCAAATGAGATAGTGGACGCAAAGCAGCAAGCCCAGGGTCCGCCAGGAAGTCTTCAATGTTAGCCAGATGGTGATGTTCGCCTTGGGGTGCTGAAGGGCCTGTAGGGGGCAGGCATCAGGCGAGGCTTCCCTTGAGCGAGCTCTGGAACGAGGGCCCCTCCATTGGCAAAGGTGGGAATGGAGCCAGCCGGGGGCCAAGGCAACAGCTGAACCCCCCAAGGGCGCCTGCTACCCGAGCCCCAGAGGCCTCCACCCTGGGCCGGCCTCCCCAGAGAAGGGGCCAGAGGAACAGCCAAATCCCGAGGCTATAAATACCTCGGCTGGCGTCGTCCCCTGGCCCTGGAATGTCAGTCAGAACTGGGGCGAGTGGGGGTGGGCTGGCCTGGGCACCGCTCTCTGTCCCCCTGAGAGTGACCCCCGAATTGCCCTGTCCCCCATTTGGGACAGAATTGAGGCTGGACCCCACCTCTCTGTAGTAAAGGAGACCCCAGACCCCAGCCCAGATCAGGGCCCCCCCACCAGGCTACCCTCAGACTCAGCCAGGACACCCGAAGGCACTGGGAGAAGGTCAGGCTCTGGATTGAGACGACTGCACCCCACTTTCCACAAACCGGCCTCTCCCCAGGAATAGCCCAGGCCCGCGCCAACAAGATGGGGTCTCCATCTCACTCTCTCCTCTTTTCCTTTCAGTGAAAGAATTCTTAGCCAAAGCCAAAGAAGATTTTCTTAAAAAATGGGAAAATCCCGCTCAGGTAAGCCCCCTGGGTACAGAGCCCTGGGAGGGATAGCTGACAGCCCCCTGCCCCTCAACTGCATCCCTGTGCCATGGCTAGGATTTTACGGCCCTGTGGAGGGCTCCAGACCTGCCCTCATTCTCTCCCTAGATGCCCATGGGGGCACCTGGTCACTCACTGCCAGGTTCCCCCACCCCACCAATCCCGTCCAACTGGCAGCCCCTGCCCCCCAGGCAGCTGCCAGCAGCTCCTGGGCCCCAGGCCAGGGCCGGATCCGGCCCCTGCCACCAGCCTTGAGGAATGTACCCTCCGCCATCTTGTTTTTCCACCCCCTGTCCTCACCCCCCTAGCTCCACCTGGTCCCCAGGGCCCCCTCTGCTGGTTGCAGAGGGAACACCCCAAACTTTGGCCTAGCAGGCTAGACGGGGTGGGGGTGGGGGGTGGTCCCTGACCCTCCAGACCCTTGTGCCCACAGAATACAGCCCATCTGGATCAGTTTGAACGAATCAAGACCCTCGGCACGGGCTCCTTCGGGCGGGTGATGCTGGTGAAGCACAAGGAGACCGGGAACCACTTTGCCATGAAGATCCTCGACAAACAGAAGGTGAGCCCAGCCCTGCCACAAGGCCCTGGTCCCAGCCCCCAGGGCTTTGCCTGGGCTGTTCCCACCACCTGGAGTGGTCTTCCCACCTATCCACTCACCAGCTATTTCCTGAGCCTCCATAATGTGCCAGACCCAGGGGCGGGAAGGGTACCATGCTGCCTTCAGGAAGCTTTCCCCAGGAGGAAAAGTACCCTAAGACGTAAAGCCCACACGGGCTCAGACACCTAGCCTGTATCGAGGAAGCCAGAAGTCTTCCTGGGGGAAGTGATGTTTACACAGACCTTCCTTCTGTAAATACTTTGTTTCTGAATTTTATTTTATTTTTTTATACAGCAGGTTCTTATTAGTTATCCATTTTATACATATTAGTGTATATATGTCAATCCCAATCTCCCAATTCATCACACCACCCCCTGCCCTTTGTAAATTTTTTTTTTTTTTTTTTTTTTTTTGCGGTACGCGGGCCTCTCACCGCTGGGGCCTCTCCCATTGCGGAGCACAGGCCCCGGACGCGCAGGCCCAGCGGCCATGGCCCACGGGCCCAGCCGCTCCGCGGCATGTGGGATCCTCCCAGACCGGGGCACGAACCCGTATCCCCCGCATCGGCAGGCGGACTCCCAACCACTGCGCCACCAGGGAAGCCCCTGTAAATATTTTTGAAACCCTACTTTTTGCCAGGCGATGCTCTAGAGCAGCACCATCCAGGAGACATATCACACAAGCCACATATGGTTTTAAATTTTCTAGAATCCTCATTTTATTTATTTTTATTTATTTGGTAGCACTGCGTGGCTTGCAGGATCTTAGTTCCCGAACCAGGCATCGAACCCTCGGCCCTCGGCAGTGAGAGCACGGAGTCCTAACCACTGAGCCACCAGGGAATTCCCTAGAATCCTAGTTTTAAAAGTTTAAAAAAGGCAGAATTCATTTTAACAATATGTTGTAATTAAGCCAGTATATCTACAATATTATCATTTAAACGTATGTATCCAGTGTAGAAATATCCTTAATGAGACATTTTACATTCTTTTTTTCCGTACTAAGTCTTAGAAATCCAGCGTGCATTTTACACATATAACACATCTCCATTCAGATGTTAATTTTCACTGGAAAGACAAGAAAAAGTAGAGAAATTGAGAAAGCAGATTCACATAGCCCAGGTTGTTCCAAACAGGCTTGAAAGTTGTCTGGTAACTGTGCCAAGTATCAGTTTTTAAATTTTCTTTTTTTTTAATTTCTTTATTTCTTTCTTTATTTTTGGCTGAGTTGGGTCTTCGTTGCTATGCATGGACTTCTCTAGTTGCAGCGAGCAGGGGGTACTCTTCTTTGCGGTGCACAGGCTCTAGGCGCGAGGGCTTCAGTAGTTGTGGCACATGGGCTCAGTAGTTGTGGCTCACAGGCTCTAGAGTGCAGGCTCAGTAGTTGTGGCACACGGGCTTAGTTGCTCCACAGCATGTGGGATCTTCCCAGACCAGGGCTCAAACCCGTGTCCCCTGCATTGGCAAGTGGATTCTTAACCACTGTGCTGCCAGGGAAGTCCCTAAATTTTCATTTTACATGTATATATATATTTTTTTATTTTTATTTATTTTCTTTTTGTCTGCCTTGGGTCTTCGTTGCTGAGCGCGGGCTTTCTCTAGTTGCAGAGAGCAGGGGCTACTCTTTGTTGCAGTGCACAAGCTTCTCAGTGCAGTGGCTTCTCCTTGTTGCGGAGCACGGGCTCTAGGCGCAAGGGCTTCAGTAGTTGTGGCGTGCGGGCTTAGTAGTTGTGGCGCACGGGCTTAGTTGCTCCGCGGCATGTGGGATCTTCCCAGACCAGGGCTCAAACCCGTGTCCCCTGCGTTGGCAGGTGGATTCTTAACCACTACGCCACCAGGGAAGCCCTAAATTTTCATTTTAGATACTTCAAATTTTAAGCTTGGTTCCCCAGTCAACGAACCATATTTCAAGTACTCAGCAACCGTACGTGGCTAGTGTGGAATCTACTGGACAGTGCAGGTATAGACCCAAAGGATGTAGCTGTGAGCAAAGCAGAAAAAGCCCCAGTGCAGTGGGGCTTAGAGCTGACCAAGGGGCCAGGCTGCCTGCGTGTGACAAGCTGGACTGATGTTGACTAGCTGCATGTGAACTTGGGCACGGCACTTCCCCTCTCTGCGTCTGGGCTTCCAAACTTGCATGCTCCCATTGCATACCCCTCAGGGCTCCTGTCAGAGAGTGTGAGACGGCTGCTGGGGACAGCTGAGGGCTGAGGAGGAATTAGCCCTGGGTTCAAGTGGATGTGGGGGGCGGGGTGTCCTCTAGATGCAGGGAAGGTATTTCGAAATCCCCCACCCCCTGGGTGCTACTCCCACCTGTCTGTTTGGTTTCAACTCAGCTGCCCCTTCCTCCAGGAAGCCTTCTCTGACTCCCCAGGCTTCACCGGATGCCTTATCTGGGCATCCACAGGCCCCAAGCTTCCCCCACCACAGCTCTGACCCCTGTGGCCTGGTGACTCATGTGTTCCTGCCCCGAACTGCATGCCATGTGGGGACAGGCACCCAGCCCAGGGCTTGACAGGCCCCAGGCACTCAAACGATTCTGGATGGAGGACCCAGCCCGGCCCTGGCACATCTACTTTTGGGTGGCAGGGAAGAAAAGAGCTCTCTCACACCCACTCCTCGCTCCTCTCCCCTCCCACCCCTGCAGGTGGTAAAGCTGAAGCAGATCGAGCACACCCTGAACGAAAAGCGCATCCTGCAAGCGGTCAACTTTCCGTTCCTTGTCAAACTCGAGTTCTCGTTCAAGGTGGGGTCCCAGCGGCCGCAGACCAGGGCCACTGCCAGGTGGTGCAGCCTCTGGGTTCCCAGAGCTGGGGCTCAGCCAACCACAACCAGTGGTTGCCCGAAAAGGCAGACCCACTGATGGGGGAGCGGTGAAGAAGGCCCCCGGGGGTGGAGGGCAAGTCAGCCTGGGGCTCTCATAGACCCCAAGTTCAGCTGGGCCTGCCAACTTATAGCTTGATAACCTTGGGCAAGTCCCCCAACCTGGATAACATCCCTCAAAATCATCGATCCATTTACAGCAAGAACCTGACACACAGCCACAAACTGCCGCTCAGCCTGGGTTCAAATCCCAGCCTTGCACTTCCTGGCGGTGTGACCCTGGCAAGAAACTTCACCCCCATGAGCCTTAGTTTCTTCATCTGCAAAATGGGGATCATCGCGGTGGGGCTACCATGACAGTTCCAACCACATCATGAGCACCCTGCGTGAGCTGTTTTGGGTGCCGTCCTAAGCCATGACTGTGAGAGTTGGGAAAGGCCCCTCGGGGCCTGTGACCCTAGCAGCCACAAGGACCCCATGCTTTGTTTAAGGCTCTGTTGCCACCATCTTGAAATTCATAATCATTTTTTTAACAAGGGGCCTCACTTTTATTTTGAGGGGGGACACAAAATCTGTAGCCCATCCTGGTCCCATGTGACAGATGACAAAACTGTGGCCCCAAGAGCCTTGCTCAAGACAGTCACAGACAGGAGCCACCACAGAGTTCTCTCTGCAGCTCAGGCATGCCAGCCAGGTCCCTGATGTATCTCTAGCCAGCCCTCGCTTTTGGCCCCCGTAAGCAGGATCATGGCTGCCCCTTCTTTCTCACGGGCAGAATGAAATGAGACAGGTAATCAGTGAGCACAGTGCCTGGCGCTTGGAACGCGCTTCACGTGGGAACCAAAATTGTTGTTGTCGCTTTATGTCTGACACCTGTCTTCAGGTGGGGCCTGGGGCTTGGGGAGTGGGGCCCTGATGAGCTGCTGCTTCCCACAGGACAACTCAAATTTATACATGATCATGGAGTACGTGCCTGGTGGGGAGATGTTCTCACACCTGCGGCGGATCGGGAGGTTCAGGTGAGCCCGACGCCCCCTGCCACCCTGGGCCTGGGGTGTGCATGGGTGTCGTCCGTGGAAGTGGCCTCTTCAGGTCCCTGTGGGTCCTTGTTCCCCCGAGCTGAGGAATCTACGATGTCTCAGCCACCACGAAACAAAACAGACACGGTGACTTAGGTGTCACCATGTAAGTGGGCAATTTCATGTCGTTTTAAAATTTGGGCTACCTTATCTATATAGATATGCACTTTACATACAATAAAGTGCACAGGTTTTCAATACCCTGTTCCATGAGTTTTGACAGCTGCATTCACATGTGTAACCACCACCCCAGAAAATTCCCTCAAATGCCTTTCTTGGCAAATCACCACCCCAACAAAGGCAAACGTCCTTTATGGTTTCAAACACCACAAATGTGTTTGGTCTGGGTCTGGACTTGATATAAATGGAATCACACAGTTCATATTCTTCTGTCCCTTTCTTCTCTTGCTTCACATAATCGTTTTGTGATCCAGCCACTTTGTTGGGTATATTCATCGTTTGTCCTGGTGGTGGTGTTGGGTAGGATCCCATTATAGGAATCTGTCACAATCTGTGATTCCATTCCTCTGTTGATGGACATTTGGGCTCTTTCCAGTTTGGGGCTGTATATGAATAAGGCTTCTCTGCTGATGCATTTTGATCGCTGGGCTGGAGGCAGCTCGATAGGCCCACCTGCTGGACCGTTAGGGGGTGGGCAGGTCCTGCTGGTGTGGCCACCCACTCTCACCCATCCTTTCCCTGCTTGTCCCCATCAGTGAGCCCCATGCCCGCTTCTACGCAGCCCAGATTGTCCTGACCTTTGAGTACCTGCACTCGCTCGATCTCATCTACCGGGACCTGAAGCCGGAGAACCTCCTTATCGACCAGCAGGGCTACATTCAGGTGCCCACTGGGCTGGGCGAGGGGCAGCCCCAGGTGGCCACAGCCTGAACCCTCCCACCCTCCCGGCCAACCGCCCATTCTTGTGCCCACAGGTGACAGACTTCGGTTTCGCCAAGCGTGTGAAAGGCCGCACCTGGACCTTGTGCGGCACCCCCGAGTACCTGGCCCCCGAGATCATCCTGAGTAAAGTAGGCGCTTCCCTACCCCTCCCACCGCTCTGAGGCCTGCTCCACTGCCGGCGGCCCCCTCCTCACCCTTCTCCCCTCACCTGCTCCCCTCCTCTCGCTCCAGGGCTACAACAAAGCTGTGGACTGGTGGGCCCTGGGCGTTCTCATCTATGAGATGGCCGCTGGCTACCCGCCCTTCTTCGCTGACCAGCCCATCCAGATCTATGAGAAGATTGTCTCTGGGAAGGTGAGGCCCGGATATGGGGGCTCAGGCCTAAGCCTGACCCTTCCCTGCCTGTCCTGCTCACTGTGGAGCCCTGATCGTCATTGTCAGAACAGCCTAGGGAATTCCCTGGCGGTCCAGTGGTTCGGACTCTGAGCTTGCTTCCACTGCAGGGGGCACAGGTTCGATCCCTAGCTGGGGAACTAAGATCCCGAGTGCTGTGTGGGGCGGCCAAAGAAAAACAGAAAAAGAACAATCGAGAAGTTGATCAAGTCAGGCCGGGTGGTGAAGCCAGACGCACCCACTGCGCTAACTGAGGCCACCACTTCACACAACCTCGCTGTCTGATTCTGGACCACAGTGCCGAAATCCTAAGGGTTTTCAAAACCCCAGGTCTCACCCAAACTCCTGCCCTGCCTGCCAGGAGGCTGGTCTCGTCTCTAGTCGGCCCCGTTAGCATGAATTTTCACACGTTTCACAGCAAAAAAGCAAGCATGTTCAGTTCCCAGGCGCTGCCCCAGACCCCTCCGGGGAGTCACTTTGGACATAAGGCCCTGCCTCCTTTCCCAAATGCAGACTTTCTAACTTGCAGGGTGTGGGTAAGGGGTGGCGGAACCGTTAGAGCCCCGGAGTGCATTAAGTACCCGCTGCCCCATGCACCCCCTCGGTCGTACCCCACCACTCTGAGGGAGTGAGGAAGCCGAGGTGCAGAGATTGGACATGTCTGGTTCAAGATCACACGGCAGCATCGTCTCAAGAGAGGTTGGGGACCCCATCTCTGACTGCAGCTCACCCACCTCACCAGGAGGACCAACCATCCCTCCATCTGGCCCAGGAAATGGTGTGAGTGGCTCCCAGCTCAGCCTAGGTGGGCTGACCTGGCTCTAAGTCCCAGCTCTGCCACCCATCGGCTTTGAAACCTCAGGCCAATGTCCTCGCTTCTCTGAGTCTTATCCATCTCAGAACTGGGGAACTAGCCACTTGCCTCTCAGAGAGGTTGAGAGAATCACCACCTGCAAAGTGGGGTCACTAAAAAAGGGAAAGATGAGGTGTCTGCCACCAGGCAGAACAGAAATTGCCAAGAAAATGGCCCAGAGTGGGGGAAAAAAAAAAGAAAAAGCCATAGAAGTTTTCGAGGCGGGAGAGAAATGAGCGTGACTCCCTTCTTTGTAGCATTTCACAGTTCCCACGCACCCTCAGCGGGATTATCTCCCTCATGCAACCCTGGGATATCTGCCCCATGCCAGAGAGGCAGGCACAGGCCCAGAGAGGTTAAGGGCCGTGGCCAAGGTCACACAGCATGGAAGAGGCAGAGCAGTGCTGGAAGTCGGTTCTTGCAGCTCTAAATCCAGTGACTGCTTGCATACAAAGCTGTGGACTCAAAGCATTTGGGGAAAGTTTCTGGAAGAGTTGAACTGAGCCTTAGAGAATGGAAGAGCCTTAGCTATGCAGAGAGAGAAATAGACAAACAATTATTTCTCTCAGAAGCATGAATATTTCTGAAGTCCCCAGACCCTAGCAGAGCTGCCTTAGGAAGCAGTGGCTAAGAATGCAATTTCTGGAGTCCAGCAGACCCCAGATGGAACCAACTTGCCCTGCTCCTCTGAGTGATCTTGGGCAAGCTGTTTAATCCTTCCGAGCCTCAGTTTCCTTCTCTCAGGAAATAGAAATGGGAACCTCTGGAATTCCCCGGCAATCCAGTGGTTAGGACTCTGGACTTCCACTGCCGAGGTCCTGGGTTCAATCCCTGGTTGGGGAACTAAGATCCCACAAGCTGCATGGTGCAGACAGAAGAATAAAATGGGAACCTCATAGCTCTTACCTCTCCAGCAGCATCAGCATGGCTCAGGAAGTGGCTAGAAATACAGACTTTCAGGCCCCACCTGAATCAGATATCCTGAATCAGAAACTCCAGTGGGCCCAGCAAGCTGTTCTAACGGGATTCCGATGCACACTCTGGTTTGGGGTCCTCCGCCCAATAAGACAATTGGATGGTGAAGGCAGTGTTCTGGGCTCCCCAAGCTCCAGATCAGTTTCCCAATCTGTCTGTGTTACCCCCTCTCCAGGTGCGGTTCCCGTCCCACTTCAGCTCCGACCTGAAGGATCTGCTGCGGAACCTTCTGCAGGTGGACCTCACCAAACGCTTTGGGAACCTCAAGAACGGGGTCAATGACATCAAGAACCACAAGTGGTTTGCCACGACCGACTGGATCGCCATCTACCAAAGGAAGGTAGGCCCCCCCCTTCCCCTTGTGCTCTGAGGGTTTTGGAGGGGGGTGGGCAAGAGCCAGGGAGTATTGCCAATGGAGAGATGAAAAGGGAAGGGGAATTTGAAAGTAGGCTGCGGGCTCTGGGTCAGTTTAGATAAGGCAACTTAGAGCATTGGGGGTATAGAAACAGAATTGTGGGGTCATTTGGCCACTCTGTGACCTTGAACAGACTTCCCTCTCTGGAAATTAGTTTCCCTGTGGGTGAATTGGCTATAATAAGATTCTTGGGTTGTTAAGATGAGTCCATACCCTAATGCTAAGATCAGGCCTGGGTCAGAGTAAGTGATCTCATGAATGTTAGCCCATTCGCATTTATTGTTGTAACGATGATTATGTTGACTGCTGAGGTCTGAATGGCTCTTGACCCCTCTCCAGGTGGAAGCTCCCTTCATACCAAAGTTTAAAGGCCCTGGGGACACGAGTAACTTTGACGACTATGAGGAGGAAGAGATCCGAGTCTCCATCAATGAGAAGTGTGGCAAGGAGTTTTCTGAGTTTTAGGGGTGTGCCTGTGCCCCCATGGGTTTTCTTTCTTTCTTTTTTTTTTTTTTTTTTGTGGTGGGTGGGAGGGTTGGATTGAACAGCCAGAGGGCCCCAGAGTCCCTTGCATCTAATTTCACCCGCCCCCGCCCCACCCTCCAGGGTAGGGGGAGCAGGAAGCCCAGATATTTGGAGGGAAACACCAGCTGCTCCCCCTCACCCCCTTCTCCCTCCTGCCCCCCCCGCCCCCCTACTGCTTTTGCCTCCCTCCTCCCCCACAGCCCCCCACCCTAGCCCATTTCTGCCTGTTTTAAACGAGTTTCTCAGTTCTTCCCTTCTTCAGGTCAGACCAGGTCTTGCTGGTGTGTCAGGGACAGGGTGTGGAAAGAGGGGCCCAAACTTAACTCCTGCCACCTGCCCCCCACCCAAAAAAAAAAAAAAAAAACCACAGGCACCACTCTCTAAGGGCAAATGAATGAAAGGCTAACCTTCCCTTCAGAGCAATCTTGCCAGGGAAGGAAAGATTTTAGTGACATGTTCAGCGGGCTACTTAATACAATATTTTAAAAAAACAATTTACAATCTTATTTAAGTTCCACCAATGCCTCCCACGCTCCTTCCTCTCCCACCCCTTCCCATGCCCCTCCTCCCCAAATCCATTTTAACAAGGCTGGGAAGCAGACTGTAAAGGAAGGAGCTGGGGTTCAAACCTCTCCCCCAAGCTGCTAATCTCCCCCGACCCCCTGCCCCCTCGGGGTCCCCTGCCAAGCCTGGAAGGGTCTCAGCCCCTTTAGGAAGTCCCCACTCCCTTCTGCCCCAATAGACCTGTCTTCACCCTTGGGCTTCGGGACCTAGACAAAGCAGCTGCCCCTCTCCCTGCCAAAGAGGAGCTGTCCCCTGAAAAGATAGAGGGGGAGCCCCGAGCCCAGGGTCTTTCCTCCCAGTAACACTCTCCCCAAACTTCTTAATTTTATTCTCAACTAGATTTTAATGTCCAGCCTCCTTTCAGTTGGGAAGGCCACCCCCGCAAAAGGAGGCCAAGCCCCCCCCCGACCCCGCAGACGGCCCAGAGTTCAAGGCCAAGGTTGCTGGGGAGGGGCTGCTTGTTTTATTCACCCAGGAGCCTCCGCCCCCACCCACCCCCATCCTGGGCGCTCCTCCTCTGCTTAGCTGTCCGCTGTCAATCACCCGTTCTCCCCGCCCCCCCCATTGTGGTTTTTTTCTCTCAATAGAAAAGTCGGGAGTCACCCCATTCATCCCCATATTTGTCCCTCTCATAATTTCTCCCCATCCCAGGAGGAGCTCTCAGGCCTGGGGTGGGGCCCCGGGTGGGCGCGGGGGCGATTCAACCTGTGTGCTGCGAAGGACGCAACTTCCTCTTGAACAGTGTGCTGTTGTAAACATATTTGAAAACTATTATCAATAAAGTTTTGTTTAAAAAAAAAGTGTCGCTGGTGTTCCTGACTTCGGTCACCCACCCACACACCCCCAGGGGGTTGGAAAGGGAATTTCGGACCACAGCGTCCAGGCTGATCAGCACCTGGTCTGCAGTCCTTGTAAAACCGGGTTTAGCTGGAATTCTGCCACTCTCCCCGCCCCGCAGGAGAAGGGGGCGCCAAACTGCCCTCTGACCCCAGATTAGGGGTCCCCACATTCTGAGGCGCGCCCCCTCTGCGTCCAACCAGAGGCCGAAAGGGCGGGCGCTCTAGGGAGAAGCTGGGGCCGGCGCGCCGGGAGGCCGAGCGGCGGCGGGGGCGGCCCTGGTAGGGGGGTATGGGGTGGGGGTGACGGTGCGCGCCCCCCTTCCCGCATCCTCCCCGCGGAGCCAAGCGCGCCCAAGGGGCGCGGAGGCGTCGGTGGTCCGAGGATCCCCGCAGCCCCGGCAGAGCGCGGTGGCCCGACCCACGGGCGGCGAGTTCCCGGTAAGTGCGGTCCCGGGAGCGGAGCGCGCCGGGGAGGCGTGGAGAGGGGGGCTGGGCGCCGGGGACGTCTGGGTCCCGCGCCCAATGGCTGGAGGGCGGCCGAGCACCGCCCGCCCGCCCCGCCCGCCCCCTCTCCCCTCCCCCAGGCGCTCCCCTCCCCCTCCCCCGCCCGCCGCTTTCCCCCGCCCCCGCCCCGGCGCCAACTCCGCGGCGCCTCCTTAAAAAGCGCGCGGGAGTTGTAAGGGGGGGCCGGAGCGAGCCTGAGTGAGCGAAAGCGCAGGGTAAAGGGGGCGGGCGGGGGGCCCGGGCTCCACCTTAAAAGCGGGCGCGTGGGGGGGGGAGGGAGGAAGGCGGGCGGCGGGGAGGAGGGAGGGAGGGAAGGAAGGGGGGCCGGAGTGTCCCGGGCGCAGGGCGCGCGTGCGGCGGCGGCGGCGGCGGCGGCGGCGGCGGGGAGGGGCCGGCCGCGCCGCGCTCCCCTCCTCCCTCCTCGCATCCCCGGCCCCGCGCGCGCCCAGCAGAAGCGGGTCTGTGTGTGCGTGCGTGCGAGTGAGTGAGTGTGTGCATATATTTTTCTCTCTTTTCTTTCTCTCTCACTGTTTTTTCTCTCTCTCTCGCTCCCTCTCTCTCGTTCTTTTTTTTTTTTTTTCCAAAGAAACAGCAGCGCCGCCGCCGCTCCGCCGAGGCGCTGCGCCCCCCGGGGGGGGGAGGCGGAGGAGGCGGGCAGCGGCGGAGGGAGGGGAGCCGGGGAGGGGGGCGCCGCGCTGGGAGGGAGGCAGCGCGCACGGTGCAGCCGGGCCGGGCGGGAGGCATGGCGGGGCCCCCGGCCCTACCCCCGCCGGAGACGGCGGCGGCCGCCACCACGGCGGCCGCTGCCTCGTCGTCCGCCGCTTCCCCGCACTACCAAGAGTGGATCCTGGACACCATCGACTCGCTGCGCTCGCGCAAGGCGCGGCCGGACCTGGAGCGCATCTGCCGGATGGTGCGGCGGCGGCACGGCCCGGAGCCGGAGCGCACGCGCGCCGAGCTCGAGAAACTGATCCAGCAGCGCGCCGTGCTCCGGGTCAGCTACAAGGGGAGCATCTCGTACCGCAACGCGGCGCGCGTCCAGCCGCCCCGGCGCGGAGCCACCCCGCCGGCCCCGCCGCGCGCCCCCC
>NW_021703768.1:164346185-164370881 GCF_005190385.1 Monodon monoceros
CACAGCCGCCGGCGCCGCCACAGCAGCAGCAGCAGCCGCCGCCGCAGCCACAGCAGCCGCCGGAGGGGGGCGCGGCGCGGGCCGGCGGCCCGGCGCGGCCCGTGAGCCTGCGGGAAGTCGTGCGCTACCTCGGGGGCAGCGGCGGCGCCGGCGGCCGCCTAACCCGCGGCCGCGTGCAGGGGCTGCTAGAGGAGGAGGCGGCGGCGCGGGGCCGCCTGGAGCGCACCCGCCTCGGAGCGCTCGCGCTGCCCCGCGGGGACAGGCCCGGGCGGGCACCATCGGCTGCTAGCGCCCGCGCGTCGCGCAGCAAGGTGAGCGCGCCGCGGAGGGGGGCGCCGCGCGGTGGGCAGGTGCGGGCGAAGTTGGTAGCGGGGCGCGAATCCCGGGAGTAACCGGGCCGCAGGCGGCCGGGGCTTTGCGCTTCTTCCTGGCGGGCTCGGCGGGTGGTGACCTTGGCAAGTGACTTGATCTTCCCCAGCCTCAGTTTCCTCTGCTGTAAAACGCGACTTAATAACAGTAGCGACTCCTTGGGGTTGTTGAGCGCGTTTAATGAGATTGGGCTACTGAGGGCTTTATTAACACAGAGCCTGGCATGGAGTGAATGTGTAAAAGTTAGTCCGTGTTGATATTAAAGGTGGTAGTGAGGCACACCACTTGGTCCTGGATCCCAGGGATTGGGCCCAGGGCCAGAACAGCTACTAACCTTGCGTGCCTGTCTCCCTTGCACCAGAGAGGTGGAGAAGAGCGAGTGCTTGAGAAGGAAGAGGAGGATGAAGATCATGAAGGTGAAGATGATGAAGACGAAGTGTCTGAGGGCTCCGAGGTGCCCGAGGGTGACCGTCCTGCAGGTGCCCAGCACCAGCAGCTTAATGGCGAGCGGGGCCCTCAGAGTGCCAAGGAGAGGATCAAGGAGTGGACACCCTGTGGACCCCACCAGGGCCAGGATGAAGGGCGGGGGCCAGCACCAGGCAGTGGTACCCGACAGGTATTCTCCATGGCCGCCATGAATAAGGAAGGGGGATCAGGTAAGGACCCCGCCGGGTGGGGGAGGGTGCCTGGTGGGAAGGAACCGAGCCCCAAGACAAAACCACAGGCATATGCTTTTTATTTCCCAGCCTCTGCTGCCACTGGGCCAGACTCCCCATCCCCCGTGCCTTTGCCCCCAGGAAAACCAGCCCTACCTGGGGTTGATGGGACCCCCTTTGGCTGTCCGTAAGTTGGGGTGTTTGAGACACAGGGGTGCCGCCCAGGTGTGTATCACAGAACCAGAGGAGCATCACTGCTCACTGGTTCCCTTTGTTCCAACACAGTTCTGGGCGCAAGGAGAAGCCGGCTGATCCTGTGGAGTGGACAGTGACAGATGTGGTAGAGTACTTCACCGAGGCCGGCTTCCCCGAGCAGGCAACAGCTTTCCAAGAGCAGGTGAGTTCCTGACCCTCAACTTAGCCCCAGCGTTCCAGGGCCTTAGTGGGGGGGTGTGCTCTGACCCTGCTCGCTCGCTCTCTCTCTCTCTCTCTCTCTCTCTCTCTCTCTCTCTCTCTCTCTCTGTCCCACCCAGGAAATCGATGGCAAGTCTTTGCTGCTCATGCAGCGCACAGATGTGCTGACCGGCCTGTCCATCCGCCTCGGCCCAGCCCTGAAAATCTACGAGCACCACATCAAGGTGCTGCAACAAGGCCACTTTGAGGATGACGACCCCGATGGCTTTCTAGGCTGAGCGCCAAGCCTCGCCCCTGCCCCAACCCATTCCAGTCCCCATCTTACACAAGACCCCCAGAGTCCGGGAGCTGGTCGGGGACACCCTCAGCCCTCACAACAGATTCCAGTGAGGGGGCATTCCTACTCATCTTTTCCCTGTGTCTCCCCAACACACACACCTCTGGCGCCCAGCACAGCCTGTACTCCATGATAGAGGAGTGTTGGGTGGGACAGGGCCTACTCATTTCACCCCAGGAGGCCAACCCTCCCCCTCACCCAGTCTAGGACATTTTTGGAAAAGTAAAATGGGGGCTTCCCATCTTCCCTAGATCCTCTTCAGTTCAGCCAGATGTTTCCTATATAAATGTTTTATTCTGTCTGTTCATTTTGGTGGGTGGCCGTTCCTCCCTCCCCCACCACCCAGGCCCCTCCCCAGTCTGTCCCTGGCCTCCAGCCCCTGGGAGCAGCTGGGAGGGGGGTCCCTGGATCTTCCTTACCCCTCCCATTTCTTTCTGTTCATTGTCGCTCCAGCTGGCTGTATTGCTTTTTAATATTGCACCGAAGGTTTTTTAAATAAAATTTTAAAAAAAGAGAGAAGAAAAACATGGCACAGCGTCCATTTTATGAATGTAGTCGGGGACGTGAAGATCCACACCAGCCTCCTGGGAGTCTTGGGTTAGGACAGAATTGTTTGAGGAGGGAGACAGGTAGTGAATGGGGCTGCCCCACGGCCAGCTAACTGCTCCAGGAGGACAGGAATATTTGCTGCTTCTGCCATCTCCCCATTCCCAGAACAGCGCCTGGGCACACAGTAGGTGCTCAAATATTTGTTAAGTGACTAGCAGTTAACTCTAGGCTTTACGGGCATTCTCTGGGTCTCACCACAGCCCCATGAGGCAGGGCTCGTGAAAAATCCACTTTACAGATGTGGCAACTGGCTCATCACAGCAAAGATGTTTGCTCAGGGTCACGCAGGGTGCAGCCTGACACCTGTCTGAGTTCTTTACCCAGAGTCTTTAAGTATAATTAATATGTTTGGCTTCATAGCTCTATTATCTGACAACCTTTGCACGTTACAAAGAATCCAGCCTACAACTGTTGTGGGCAGGGGTCTGTTTTGGGCCCATGGTAGGGTCTCCAGGCCTCCTGGCCCTCTCCGTAAAAGGGGCGGAAAGGACTGGGCCATCAGATGAGGTCATGGGATGGGAAAATTTTTCCAAGTGAAAATTTTTATTATTGTTAGTAACAACCACTACATCACAAGTGCTGCTAAGTTCTAGTGCAGTTTCTCAACTCCATTAGTTTTTTAAAAAAATATACAGATTCCGTGTCCTGGGAGTCAGAGACTCAGCGAGTGGGGCGGGGCAGTCCTCGTTTTCTATACCTGCAACCCCGGGGTTTGGACGCTCGGTAGAGACCCCTCCTCCCTAGGAAACCGCCTCAGAGAGTCAAATGCGCTGGCCCCAGGTCGCACCCCCAGGACACTGCCGCGCCAGCAGCGGCCCAGGTCGCCTCCCCCGGCGCGTACCCCACGGCCAGGTTCCGGGAGCGCGCGTGTGCGCGAGGCGCCGCGGCCGGGCCGCGCAGCGCGAGCCGGAACGTTTCGCCCCTCCTGCGTGTTGAAATTCAAATGAACTGAACTCCCTCCACGCAGCGCCGGCAGAGAGGTCGAGGCCCGGGTGAGATGGAGGGGGACGCGCTCCCAGCCAAGTCCGAGGTACCCTGGGCGGGGTCGAACCTGCGGCCAATGTGAGCAGCGGAGGCTTAAAGAGCTCTGGTCCCCGCCTCCCGCCGCACGATGGCAACCAGGCAGTGGTTCTTGGGGCCGCTCCCCGCGGGCCCTGGGGAAACGCCGCTCCCGGACGACTTGGAACCTCGGGTACAGCCCTGCGAAGACCCCACTGGCCGACCTGGGGACTCACCCCAGGCGGAGCCCGAGGATATTCAGGGGCAGCTGCCCGAGGCCTCCACCTCTACGCCTTTCCCTGAGCCTCTGGCCCCAGGCCCTGGGCCCGCCCCTCCTCGCCTACCCTTGGACACCATGTTCGGCCCCATCAGCGAACAGCTCCGTTACCTGCTCAAGAAGGCAGATGATTTCCAGAGCTACTTGTTCTACAGGTGATGTTGGACGGGGTCCTAGGTTCTACCCATGGATAAGGAGACGGAGAAGGGGATAACAAAATAGGTGACAGATGACACTAGATTTGCAAACTCAAAAGCATTAGGAGCCAGAGGAGGTAAATGAAGCTAGCTGATCAGCAATCCAATTTCGAAGAGTTATGAGGACTGTGTAGAAATTTGGGGTTAGGGAGTGTGGGCTATTATGTGGGCCCTTGGGGTTGCCAAATCGCTAGAACTCTTCTCCCACTTTGTAGCCGTTGGCTTAGGCTTTGAACCCTGGGCAGGCTAAACAAAACCTATCTGAGCAAGATTTGGCCTACTGGCTACCAGTTTGAGGCCTCAAAGGATAATATGATTCCCAGACCAAGGGAAAGGGGACTGTGATTCTCATATATCAATGTCCATGGGAATCCCCTGGGAGGTTGTTTAAACCCTAGATTTCTGGGCTTCACCCAGGGAACAGTAAGTCAAAGTCAGTCTTGGGACTCAGGTGTCTGCATTTAACAAGTGTTTCAAATGTTTTTGATGCTGGTGGTCCTGGAATATGCTCTGAGAAAGGCCTGACACTGGGGGATTTGGTTTGTAGTTGGGGTCCAGGTCAGGGATACAGGTGGGCAGTGAGTGGAATGGGAGAAATTGGTGGGGGAGCCAGGGACCTCAGGCAAAGGCCCCCTTCTCCCTTCAGCAGGGACCGAGTGCAGAAGGAACAGCTGGCGAGGGCCATGCCCACCTTCTTGCAGATGTGTGAGCCCTACTTCCTGTACCTGGAGGCAGCTGCACGGAGTGTGCCCCCCATCTTTGGAGCCCTGCAGGAGCTGATCCGAAAGGGGGTGTGTGGAGCAGGTTTCCTAGACCCTATGTCCCTTTCTTCATGCCTCAGGCCTGGGGGATGGGGAGGACGCTCATGGCAGGCCAGCTAATCAGGCCAGCTAATGCCCCCTCTTCCATGCAGCTGTTGGAGATCTCCCAACAGCTGACTCTGCGCCTGGAACAGCTGGTCCTTATGTATGCATCATTTGGGTTTGTGAACCTGGAGGAGACTGACCCCCTAAGGTAAAAGGTTAGGAGACTGGGATTGGGGTCAGGGGTGGAGGAGTCCAGGGCATACCCTCATTCCCCACTCTCCCATCTCCTGCCAGCATCTCCTGTTTCTTCTGCGGGAGGTTCTCCATCAGTCCTTCCCACGAGGTGTCCATCTTTAGATACTGTGCCCCTGCCGCCTACACCGCCAGCCGCTTCCCCCGATACCTCTATAAGAAGATGCGCTGGAACCTGGAAACCACCCCAGAGTCCAGCAGCCAGGGGCAAGATTCCCGTGTGGATTAGTGAGTCCCCTTATCAGAATCAAAGTCCTCCCCTCTCTATGGAGAATGCCAGTTTGGGCCACTGAACCACCACCATCAAAGCATGGAAAGCCAAGCAGGAAATCAAGGACCTTTGAAAGGTCATCCCCACCTTTAAAAATATATATATGCCCCCATCAAAATAAAAGCCCTCATCTTAAAAGTAGGCTGACAGTGAGAAAAAGCCTCAGTCTTGAATCATATCCCTACCTGAGAACTTGAAGGCAACTTCTGAGGAGTTTCTACCTTACCTCCAAAATTAAAACCCTCCAACAGAAGTTAGGAAACTGCTCACATTTAATTGCTGCCCCTTCCCCTCCCAGCTACTTCCTGTGCTATAGAGATACATGGGAAGACACAGGCAAGAGTCCAACCAACTCATGCCCCCAGATTCAGAAGCTGTGGTCCATCGGCCGATGGGTGCCCCTAGGACCAGCTGAGGATGACCTTTCTTCGTGGTAGGAGCTAGGGCTATGGCAAGGTGGGCGTGGGGTCTGGAGGGAGGGGCAGAACCCAAACAAACACCATCTACCTCCCCCAACACTGTTTCCATTGGTAATAATGATAGCATTTTATTGTGCCCCGAAAAGCGCTTTATGCAGACTCGTTTAACAACCCACTGAGGTCTATACTACTGGCCCCACTTTACAAAGAAGGAAACAGGTGCTCAGAGAGGATAAATTACCTGCCCAAGGACACACAGCTAGCTGAGTAATTGGCCAGGTCAGGGCCAGAGTTGTTCAGCCTCCCAGAGCCATTACCCTCTATGTTTCTCATCAACAAGAAAATCACTTTCCCCCAGGGTTTTTCCCACCCCTAGCTGAAACAAAGCCTCTCT
Source organism: Monodon monoceros (assembly GCF_005190385.1). Lineage (NCBI taxonomy): Eukaryota > Metazoa > Chordata > Mammalia > Artiodactyla > Monodontidae > Monodon > Monodon monoceros. The sequence goes on from NW_021703768.1 coordinate 164,352,186, forward strand.
CAGCCGCAGCCTTTCACTCAAGGGGAGGGGCTCCCGAGTAGCAGGGGGCGCTCACATCCAGGCCTGTCTCTCCCCGGCCCCCAGGATTTTGTCCCCGCAGCCTTCTGGGGACTACGAGCAGCTGCTGACCATCGGCTTCGAGGAGCCGTCGCACATGCTGGCCACCGACCTGCTGGTGCAGATCCTCACGGGCCAGGCAGGCACGGCCCGGCCCCCGAGCGCCGCCGGGCCCGCGGCGTGGGCCGCGCAGGAGCCTTGAACCTGGAGAGAGGATGGGAGCTGGAGCTTGACAGTTCCAAACTCCAGGAGAGGGAGTAGTGGAGGGGCTCACTCGTTCTCCTAGTGCAGCTCCGCCTTGCCTTCCAAGGGGCCAGGCCGAGCTAGCCCGTCCGCACTGGGTCCGGCCCGGCCGCGGGGCCCTGCGGGTGGACACACCGGTTTTATGTTAAATAAAAGAAAGAAAGAAAGGTCACAGGCTCAGCGTCCGCTCGGATCGCCGCTCCCCTCCCCTTGGGGAGAGGGGGCCCCCGCCCACTCGCGCGGCCTTCTGGGAAATGTAGTCTCTGGAAACAAAACCATAGTCCACCGACGGGAGGACGGAAGCTCAGAGCATGCGCAGAGGCGCTCATGAAGCAAAAAGGGAAGTAGCTGCTCCTGTCAACAACCGGAACCCAGAAAACCTCAAGTTTTGGGTAGCCGGGAAATTCAACGCCCACTGTGGGAAGGGACGCAGAGCCACGCCCACTCTTATGTTTTGACCCGGAAATTATTTCCCTGTACCGAAAAAGACTATATTTCCCAACGTGCCCCGGGAAAGGGCCAGCCATCAGTTTCCTAAGAGCCGAGGTTAGATCTTTTCTTCCAGCTTTTCGGTCTTGTCTTGTGCAGGTCGCTGTACCCCCTGGGGTGTCCGGGGCGCGGGCTGGGTGGGAGAGCCTGGAGGCAATCCAACTTAGGGTCGCTAAGCCTCACCCCAACCTTGGACCGGAGAGAAGACACGGGTTGAGAGGTGAACTCGCCTGCCGAGAGCTACGGCGACCAAGTGGCGGAGCCTGGACCTGAGCTGGGCTCTTCTGATAGCAACTGGTCACTTGCGAGGGGAGGGGTGTCCTTGCTGACCCGGCTGTCACTCAGCTGCGAGCAACCCCCCGCTTTAAACTAAGGGACACCTTTTGGTTCCCCCTAGCATTTTCAGAGTGGGAGGAGAGACTTGGAGCCCTGCTTCATGGAGCAAAACACTCGCTTACCTAATAGTCCCTGGTACATAGTATTATCATAAGTATTATGATTATCCCAGTTTACAAATGACAAAAAAGAACGTGAGAGGTGAAGTAAATCAGGACTGGACCAAAACCCTTGTTCATTCGGGGTGGGATTGGAGGCTTCTGGTGACAGTTTCTGACTGCATCAAGGATTTTTTAGTCCACAACTCAGGTCTGAACGGGTCCAAAGGGGTTCTGAAGTTCCCTGACACGGATTTGAGGCCCCCCTCCACTGTTTAGACTAGCCCAGTCCAATAGAAATTTAAAATGAGCCACAAATGCGAGCCATATATGTAATTTCAAATTTTCTAGTAGCCACATTAGAAAAATAAAGAGGTCATAAGTTTAGTGATATTTTTATTTAACTTCATATATCCAAGATATTATTCCAACATATAATCAATGTAAGAAATTATTAATGAGATATCCCTCTTTTTTTGTACTAGGTTTTAAAAATCTTTTGTGTATTTTACACTTACAGCACATCTCAATTTGGACTAGCGACATGCAGATTTAATCTATCTCCCTTAAGACAAATCCACAAGCCACTTAAAACTAGATTTCTGGTGGGTGGTGACAACACTGAGAGAGGAAGGAAACAGGCTTAATTTCTTGGGTCCTGTCTACACCCATGATTCTCTAACTTCAGAATCATGTCGAGGGTTTGGTCACTAAGTCTGGGATGGAGCCCAAGAATGTGTGTTTCTTACAAGTTCCCAAGTGATGCTGACGTTGCTCGTCCAGATACCACACTTTGAGAAATGCTAGCCTACATCGACCTCATGGCTCTCAAACTTGGCTCCATGTTAGAAGCACCTGGGGAGCTTTACTGATGCCAAGGCCTCTATCAGATTCTGATTTATTTGGCATAAGGGTGCCTCAGGTAGTTTTAATATGCAAGAAAGTTAGAGAACCCAGGCCTACACTTAAGCAGTTCTGTCAACTCTACATACCTAATTCTTAGCTCCCCTGCCAGGGATTAAGAACAGGTTCTTGGCGTTTCCATTTTCCACTTTGGCAGTGCTGGCTCTTTCCTGCTATTCTCTCCGCACCTCCCAGAGTCACGGTCAACCATGTGGTCAGTGTGCTGATGATGGGGTCAGGGGTGGGTCCTTGGGCTGAGCTACTGTTGGGGTGCAGTGCTGTGTGAGCTAGACCCAGGGCATACAGAATTGGACAAATCCAGGAGTTTAAACAATGATTCTAAAAGTCTTTTCTGGGTCTCAGCGCACCTCTAAGAAGCTGATACACTAACACCGCAGAATATACTGCACAGATGCAGTCTTACAGCTTATCTTGAATCCCATCCAGGGGAGCCTTGGACCCCTTGTCTTGGGACAGAGGGAAATTAAGGAGGGCTTGCCAACTGACAGCCATAAGCCCTACTGCAAACAGGTGTTGCTTGCTGTCCCCTCCTGCCCCCCACCAATTAAAGTTTTCTAAATAGTCACAATTAAAGTTTGGTAGATTTCTCTTTTAAAGCCTGGACTTCCAGTTGCTTTGGGGTTTTTTTTTGTTTGTTTGTTTTTTATTTTTTTGGCCGCACCATGGGGCTTGTGGGATCTTGGTTCCCAGACCAGGGATTGAACGCAGGCCTTGGGCAGTGAAAGCACAGAATCTTAACCACTAGACCACCAGGGAATTCCCTCCTGTTGCTTTTGGAAAGCAGAAGCTTGACACCACTAAGCTCACTCACTCATAGCACTGGTGATATGCAAGAACACCGACCTGCCTGTTGAAATGAGGCATTTGTTTTACAGCACACCCTGTCTCTCTCTTAATATCTGCCTAAGGTCTGTAGGCATGTGAGGTTTGCAATTACTAGGCAGATTATAAATGGCCTTGCATGCCCTACTAAGGAGCTTGAACCAATACCACTCCCTTTTTTTTGTAGCCATTGTTTATGTCCCCAGGGCGGGAACAACCTCTTATCACCTCTGTCTAGCCAGCACCCTGCGCGGGGCATGTGGTTTGGCACCAATAAATGTTGACGAAATCTAGAAAGGGTGGGCATGAGTTCGTTTGTCCCAACGCCGCAGTTCGCGCCCGCGTCGCCAGGGGGCACTAGGGCCCCGGCCGGGCAGGGGGAGATATGCGGCCCTGGAACAAGGAGATAGGGGACGTTCTGCATTCCGGCCGGCGCCTCCGGCGATTTTCTCAAGCCTTGCTCCTCTCGCCGCGCTCCCGCCCCACCCCACCGCAGACGAAGAGGACCCAGAAAAAAGCAGCCTGCACTGCCCAGAAAGAAGGGGCTTTATTGGGGAGTGGGGACAGCCGAGGAGGTGACCCCTATCTAACAGTCAAGGCCGGAAGGAGAGGCTAGCTCCGTTTGCAGTTAGGTGGAGAAGGGCGGGGCAGTTTTACTGGCGGGGTTGTGATAGTGGTGTTTCCCAATTGGGACTAACAGTTTTATAGAAGATTCTGGTCAATTTCACAAAGTCAGGTTCGAGGAGGGGCTGATCGATTGCGTCTTTTCTGGCTCACACCTGTAGCCCCTCTCTAGGTCTTCCGCCGATCCGGAGGGCACTCCTGGGCGCCCCTGCCTGGGTCCTGTGACGGGCATGTTACCTTCGTCCGGGGACCCCAGCCGGCTCGAACCTCAAGGCTTCGGCTCCTCCTGGAGAGAGGGGCCAGACCGAAGGCATGCCTCGGGGGCCCGCGCACCGCGAGTGGGGACACCCAGGCCCCGGGTGGGGCAGTTTGGGCCCCAGGACCACTGCCTTCTCGACACCCCTGGGCCACGTCCGGGACTTTGGGTCCTAGCGCAGAGTGACTTCCCAGGGGGTCCTTTCCCCAGCCCAGCGTTCTCGCACGCAGAGGGTTGGGGTGGGGGGCAGCGACAAACGCCTGAGGCAGGAGGGGAAAGGGGTTCCCACCTGCTCCAGACAGTTCTCCGAAGCCTTTCTGCGGGGAGGCCAGATCACCGCCAGCTTTCCGTCGCCCCTGCTCGCTGCGGGGGAAGGGGCGCTCAGCCGAGATTGCCCCTCCTCTCACCAGCTGGAGGCGGCCAGGACGAAGGAGAGCGGCCGCGCCCCTTAAACACACACAGGCGTTCACCCCCCTCCTCCCCATGGAGTCCTCCATCATGAGGGAGGAGGGAGGAACCCGAGGGAGGAGAGAGGCAAACAAACCCAGGGTGGGGAGGTAGGAACCCGAAAATTCAGAGGGAGGATCCAGGTGTGCCAGAACCCAGGGAGGGTTCCCTGGAACCCGACAAAGACATGTGGGATCCTCCTCCCTTCTCCCACCACGAGCCTAGGGGGGCTGGATCTGGGAGTCCGACGGGGGCCGGGGGTGTGGAGCATAGGGATGGGCAGCCCAGAAGAGGTGAGTTGAGAGGGGCCCGAGGAGTCTGGGAGCCAGGAAGGGGGACCCTGAGGGTCAGAGGGCCACTGGAGTTGGGCAGTCGGTGAGAGCGGCTGGAGCCCTGGGAATTCCCAGCGTAGGGGCGCCAGTGGCTTACCAGTTAGGCTGGGCGCGGGCTCCTTGAACTCGGCGGTGCCGTAGACGCTAAGGCGCTGGTGCTGCAGTTCCCGCTCGCGCTCATTCACCTCGCGCACCTCCTGCTCCAGCAGCGATGGTGCGATGGGCGGCGGGGCGCGGGCCAGCACCGGGCACCGGCTCTGCACGACTGAACGTGGCCGGCCTCCGGGCTCAGGCAGCCGCTGCGGGTCCGCGCTGCCCTCCGCCGCCAGCGAGGAGCCGCACCCGCCGGCAGCCTCGAAGAAGCGCTTGAGCTCGCCCAGCGGCTGAGGCGGCTGCCGGGCGCGCTGCTTTGGGACCTCGGGACGCGCTAGCGCCGCCTGCCGATGGGCCTCCCGCTCGATGTCTCGCTGCATCTGCGCGCCCGCCCGAGCGCGCTCCAAGGCGCGCGGGAGCGCGGAGCCGGGGCCCGGCAGGCTGAGCACCGGCCGCACACGCAGTTCGACGAGTTCGCGGCCCGCGCGACCTGGGCTCAGGCCCCGGCTCCGGCGCAGGCTCTCCTCGCGTTCGCAGCTGCGGCGGATTTCGCGCTCGATGGGCGTCTCCATGAGCGGCTGCTCTGGGGGCTGTTGTGGGGTCTCGGAGCGCAGTAGAAAACGCAGCTGGGGGGATTCCGAGTTTGACTCAGAGGAGGTTTCCGGACCTTGAGAGGGACACTGCTCCAGGAGCCCCGCGCCTCGCGCTTCACACGGTTCAGCGTCGTCGCTGCCTCGCCCAGGACTCTCAAAGCCCTCAGCTGCAGTCGGTCCAGGGCGCTCTGCCTCCTGCCCCGCTGATGGCCCGAGGACTTCGCTCTCTTGCTCGGGGGTCTCCGCGCCCTGGTCTGGGGAGGGCACGGGGACCTCGCCTCCTGGCCTGGGGACCTCGGTATCCTGCTCTGCGGCAGGCCCGGGAATTTCTCTGTCTAACCCGGGGGGCTCAGGGCCCCGCTCTTCGGACGACCCCAGGGCTTCGCTCTCCGGCCCGAGGGCCTCGGTGTCCAGGGTTGGGAGCAGCTGGGAAGCCTTAGCTCCCAGCGCTGGAGTTTTGATGCCCAGAGCTGGGACACACTGCCCTGCGCGGCACCTGTGGCTGCAGTCGCCGTCCGCGGGTTCCAAGGCGTAGCCTGCACCGGCCGCTTCTCTGACCCGCCCCTGGCCTCCAAGAACTGTCCCCGGGGGCAGGGCCGGGCAACGCCCCCTGCACCTGCAGGCAGGACTCCGGGCTCCGCCCTGGCCCCGCCCTCGAGACGGGGGCGCCTCAGCTGGGCGCTGGATTTCTTCCACTAGCACGCCTCAAGTCAGCTCAGGGCATTGGCCCGTTTAAAAGAGGACTTCCCTAGACCTAGCCCGCTACCTGGGACGCCAGTCTGGGTGCAGTGTTCACTCAGGGGGCGCCACCCTAGAACCTTTTCGGCCTCACGTCCCCGGCATTGCCAGGAGGCTTGGCCCTAGCTGCACGCCTGGCTGGGCCTCTGAACGCTGTCCTCTGGTGGGGTGTCCCCCGAAGCCATCTTTCCAGGGCCTTGCCTGTCCCGCGCAGCAGCAACGCCCACGGCCTCTGGGCTGTCCTTCCACCTTCCACCCCTGCAGCGCACAGCTCGGGCTGGAGGGGGCGCCAGGAACCGCCTCACCGCCCGCCCCAGTCTCCCTCCCAGTGCCTGGGTTCAGCAAGGTTCCGAGCGGTGAGCCAGCGCCCGCGCCAAGCCCAGAGGGCCCTTCCCCTCACCCTCTCCAGGAAAAGCACGCGAGGCGTCCACCGCCAAGTGCACTCCCAGATTGAGGGACGAGGGAGGGACGCACACACAGAACGCCCAGGGCTCAGCAGAGCGGCTGAGGTTTGAAAGGCGGTCACCTTGGACCCAGGCGACTGGGAAGGCTCAGAGAGGTATCCAGACTTGCGGGAGGAAGTAGCTCCCTGCAGCTGGGGCCAGATTGTGACGTTCAAGGCCAGGATCGATGCCGGGAGCAGGCGACCTACCCCCAGGGACATTTTCCACTCTCTTCCCCTGGGCTCTCTCCAAAACCTGCCTCCACCCCCCACCATTTTGGGGTGACCAGTAAGAAAGATATAGTTACCTAAAGAAAGTGGGGGGGCTACACAGCCTCAGGAGCCCCAATAATCCCCCAACTCTCTGCCTACCCTGGTGACTCCCCTTTCTGTCCACCCTCCCACTCTACTCTCTCCTTGATCCCAGTCTCAAGCTGCTACCCTCCTCCCTCTGACCATCTGACCTCCTTCCTTCCTCTGACTCTATTGACCCAATTGGAATCAGGCCCACCTGATTCCCGCCCACTCAGAACCTAAGTGTCAGCCTTCTCCAAGGCTCAGTTTCCTTGTCTGTAAAATGGGGATAATAGTGCTTACTCCCTCAGGAGGTGATGAGGATGAAAACTATACTTCTGGAATGAGTTGTCTCTACAGTGGACTCTTTATCACCTCCTGTCCCTCTTCTAGCCATGCTTACTGGGCTCTTGGTTCCACCATGCCACTGAACCTTCTCTGTCCAAGGACCTCCGTGACCTCCATTTGCCAGACCTGATCACTGGCTCCTCCCTGATTCCCTCTCCATTAGCTCCTTGGTCTTGGAGGACACCATCCTCTCCTGATTTCCCTCCTACCTCCCAGGCACCCCTTCTCAGACTTCTGGTTCACCTGCATCAATGGGCTTCCTTCCCCTCTGGCTTCCACTGGGTTTGGCTGATGGGAGAGAGGTGAGTGAGGTCAGGATGTTTATCCCATGCCCCCTTCCTCCAAGCTTTGTTGGCTGTGTCCCTCCACAGCAGGCAGCAGCTCCACATAGCTCTCTCCCTCCAGGTCCATGGGGTGGTAACAGCTCCTGGCTGTGGCGAATCCAGGGTATGCACTATGCCTTGATTATTTCCTTCTACTGAGTTCTCATCAATTACTTGGTTCAAGTATACAATCTCTTTCCTGCCAACACTCAGACCTTGACAAACTCCAATGTCATGCTTTAAATACCATCTCTATGCTGATGTCTCCCAAATTTATGTCTCTAGCTCTGACTTCTCCCCTGGGTTTTGGACTCATATCCAACAGTCCCTAGTCTAATAGATATGCCAAAATGAACACTTTAGAAACTGAACTCTTGGTTTCCCCCAACTCTATTCCTCTCTACTATGTATAGCAACTCACTCATTCTGTTTTTCATGCCCAAAATGTAGAAGTCAGCCTCAATTTCTCTTTTTCCCTCAGCCCCTGCCCCAATCCATTCATATATTGGATTGCTGTTTGCTCTGCCTCCAAAATGTATTCTGAATTCGTCCACTTCTCGCCACCCTTGTCCCAGACATTCACTGTCCTCCAGTGACTCCCCACCAAACTTAGAAGAAAAATCCAAATTCCCTACCCTGGCTTAGAAGGCCCTTCCCACTTCTCAGATCTCATCTCCTGACATCTCCCTTGATCACTCCTCCATCCCAGCCTTCATGCTTTCCTCAAACCCCCCAGCTGCATTCCCACCCCCAGGGCCTTTGCACTTGCCTTTCCCTCTGCTTGGAATGACTCATCACATGGTTGGCTTCTGCTATTCAGGTCTTGGTTCTTCAGAGAAGTGGTCTCTGATCACCCAGCCTACATCAAACACAGCTCTTCTTTAACCCTATCCCTGTTATTTTCTGTAACTCACCCAATACTGCAGTTATCATCAATTACCTTTATTTCTTCCTTTATTTGTATATTATCTGTCTCCCCCAACCCCAGGCTGCAAAGTGAGCTGCATTACAGCATTTTCTGTTTGTCATGCTCACCCAACTCCCCCACGCCTAAAACAGTGCCTGACACATAACACTTGTTTAAGAATGTTCCCAATGCTGGGAACAAAGAGATAAACCAGACTTGGAAGTTGCAGTTGAGCTTGGGAGACAGACACAATTATAAACAGAACAATCTTGCCTCAAGGTGGAACACAGGACAAGGGTACAAAGGGAAGCCTATATATTATACATCCAAATAGTTAACAGTTATAAAATCAAACTACAAGCAATGAAGTAAAAAATATTCTCTCCTCCAAAAGGTGGAAACAACCTAAATGTCCATCAACAGGTGAATGGATAAACAAAATGTGATCCATCCATACAATGGAATATTACTTAGCCATAGAAAGGAATGAAGCACTGATTCATGCTACAATGTGGACGAACCTTGAAGACATTATGCTCAGTGAAAGAAGCCAGACACCAAAGGCCACATACTGTATGATCCTATTGATAGAAAATGTCCAAAATAGGTAAATCTATAGAGACAGATGCAGATCGGTGGTTGCCAGGAGCTGGGGGTAGGAGGGAATGGGGAGTGACTGCTTAATGGGTACCGGCTTTCCTTCTGGGGTGAGGAAAATTTCTGGAATGAGACAGTGGCAAAAGTTGCACAACACTGTGAATGTACTGAATGCCACCAATTGTAAATTTTGTCGTGTGTATTTTACCACAATTAAAAACTAATTTTTAAAAATATGTTCTCTCAGGGCTTCCCTGGTGGCGCAGTGGTTGAGAGTCCGCCTGCCGATGCAGGGAACGCGGGTTCGTGCCCCGGTCCGGGAAGATCCCACATGCCGCAGAGCGGCTGGGCCCGTGAGCCACAACTACTGAGCCTGCGCGTCCGGAGCCTGTGCTCCGCAGCAAGAGAGGCCGCGACAGTGAGAGGCCCGCGTACCGCAAAAAAAAAAAAAAAAAAAAAGTTCTCTCAGGGGAATTTCCTGATGGTCCAGTAGTTAGGACTCGGCCCTTTCACTGCCGAGGCTCGGGTTCAATCCCTGGTCGAGAAATAGATCCTGCAAGCCGTGTGGCGCTGCATATATATATATATATATATATATATATATATTTCCCTCTTCCTATCATGACAAATATACTTGTAGAATGACCTAGATGACCACGTTCAATTGAAAATATTTTGAATCCCTAGGAGTTTTGTACTTGAATGTGGGACACAGGAAAACCCCAGCCCTCAGTCTGGCCCCTTTTGCTTCCCACCCCCAACTGTCCTACACAGCGAGGAGCCTTGTGCACGCACCTAGGGAGCCCATCCCACATGCCCATGCTCTTTCCTCACCCCTCTGCCCACAGCTGCCCTTGGCCACTTCTTGGACACCCTGCGTAGGATCTAGAGCAGGGAGGGACGATTTAGCTGGGTACATTCCCTTTGCCCCATGGGGAGCAGGCCCTCTAAAGCAAGGGGCCCAGGGGACTTCCCTGGCGGCCAAGTGGTTAAGACTCCGCGCTTCCATGCAGGGGGTTTGATCCCTGGTCGGGGAACTAAGATCCTGCATGCAGTGCGGTGTGGCCACAAAAAATAAAAAACAAAAATAAATGAATTTAAAATTTTAAAAAATAAATAAGTAAAGCAAAGAGCCCAGGACAAGGGCTCTTCTCATTGAGGTTTATGTCAGAATTGCACAGTGTGACCAGGGCTGTGATAAGGGAAGCACTGGGGGCTGTAGGATACCAGCCTGGAGAGTAAAAATGATTTCCCCAAGAGAGTGGTTGGATGAAACATATAATCAGCTGAGAAAAGGGGTGCTGGCCCTTTAAGAATGGGATGTGGGGTAGAACAAGGACCCTCAAGATTTAGGTAGGAAGCTCTCTAGACCTTTCCCATCACCACACTCCCCCAATAGTTATCACATCTAAGGGGTGTCCAGGGTCCTGGAGGCTGTTTGATCTAATTCTCTTATTCTCCCAAAGGGGAAACCGAAGCCTAGAAACCTAGGGGAAGTTGCCCAGAGTTGTCCAGAGCCCAGACGTTCTGGTTCCCATGGGGCACAGGCTCTGGTCTCCAGAATCCTCTAGCTGGATCAGCCCTTCCTCCTCGCCCCAGAACCAGGGTCCAAGAAGGGAGGGCAGTTAGCCTGTAAAAGTATCCCTTGTGTGGTGTTCAACAGTACTCAAAGGCGGGTGGCCCTTGGTGGGCAACTGGACTAGAAATGTCTAGGGTGGCAAGTGGAGGTGCCATTGTCTGAGGGGGTCAGGGACTCCAAACGTCTGTCCACCCGCTAGACCACACATGTGAGAGTGTGTTTGCCAGGAGGCAGCTGAGTGCAGCAACGAGGCCACTGGCTGGTAAATAATTGATCAGGACAGCTGATAGTACCTCCCCAGAACTGCCCCGCCAGCCCCCGGCCCCCCTCGCCCCGGCCCATGCGTCTCCCGCCTCCTGGCCCAAACCAGCTGGACCAGCTCTCCCAGTGCCCGCCTGCAGCCCCCCCCCCACTCCCGACAGCCAAGTCACAGCCTCCAGGGCACCTTTCGGCAAGCGGGTGGTGGGTCCTGGACTCAGGGACCAGAACGTGGGCTTCTGGGCAGAGATGGCCCTGCAAAGCCAGGTGTGGTCTCCGGCCACACCCATGTAAGTGTCTGGGGTCAGGGGGGCCAGTGGGCAGGGCCTGGGAGGGGCTCACGGAAGACACTGGCCTTTCCACGGAGCAGGGGAGGTGAGAGCTCCAGCTAGCCTCTCCTAAGGGGGCCAGGGAGAGTGAAGGGCGGCCGGCAGCCAGCCCCCCAGGCTCTTCAATGCCCCCCCTCCCCAGAAAGTCGGGTGGGAGGTGTGAACCCTCACCCCCTTCTTTTTTGGGGACTTTCCGCTGGCAGGCCCAAGCCCAAAGTCCAGCCTGGGGGGTGGGGCTATTACTTGGGTGAGGGGCAGGGAATGTCAAGGTCTCTGACTCCTATGTTTTGCCTCTAGAATCATCCCTCAGTGTCCAGGGTGGGAGGAAATGCTTGAGATCCAACAGGAAAAAGTTAACAGCTCCCAAACTGGGAAAGAGAATGAGAAAATGGAAATGATCACCTGCTTAATGAAATGACCACCAACTGTTCTTGGTGGGGCAAAAAGCCACCACTGTGAATGTTCTTCTTGTAGAGTTAGAGATAAGCAACATCTAACGAAATGTGCAGATTATTTTAATATTCGAGGTGTGAGGGCTTTTTAAAGTAAGAGGGTGGAGGGGCTCCAGAGGTTTGTAAAGAGTTCTGGAAAAGGGGCTCCCCCCAGGGACCCCAATTTGGTTCTTCACTCTTTTGGGTTCCCCGTTGCATTATTCACCAACTACAAACCTGGTTGCCTAGCAATGGGAATCTGATCCTCCCCCCAGCAAGGAAGAGGCAGGGAGATTACATCTTGGGGGTGGGAGAGCAGAGGGGGGACTTTAGCCTTCCCCCCAGGGGCAAACTTATTAACAGGGGGTCTGAGCTTCCTTTGGGATACCTTGGAAAGCATGACTTCAGCATCCTGCCCCAACTGGAATTGGGGACACCCCAGACAGATCTCTTGTCTCCTGGCCGTCAAGAGGAGGATGCCTAGACTTCCCTCTTCCCCACAGTGTTCCCAATATTTGGGATCTGAGAGCTTTGAGTTCCAATCCTGACTCAGGGACATTAGACAAGTCTTTTTGCCACTTCTTGGAGCCTCAGTATTCTCATCCGTCAAATGGGGACAGTACTACTATTGATACTTACCTTCTAAGATGGTAGAGAGGGTTAAATAAGTTACTGTGAGTAAAGCATTTAACAGTGCCTGGCACCTGGTGTGCACTGGCTAATGGTTGGCTGATTTTCTTCTCAGTTGGAATGTCAGCTCAGCAAAAAGTTGACTACAGTGTCTCAAGATCAGGGCAGGGAGGGGGAGGGGGAGGTGGCTGTGGGAGCCTAGCAAAAGCCCCATAGAGCACTTAGAGTGCTATAGATAGTAAGTGCTAAATGTGAACTCACTATTATAACTTCATGGTGAGGCCAGAGAAGATCTGGGAGGCCCCACCAGAGTTTGGGCAATGAGGTTAGTTAGTGCTCAACTTAATAAATGTTTGAGGGCTTGCTCTGTGCCCACCCTGGGCTAAGCGTCAGGGCCAACAGGCAGACAGATATATCCTTCTAGTTATTGGCCTGTGAAGCACCTGCACATAGTCAGTGCTCAGTGCATGTCTCTGATGAGAGGCTGATGTAATGATGACTGTCCCTGAAGTGCCCTGCAGTACCAGTCAGCCTCCAGCTTCCAGGGGGAGCCCAAACGGACTAGGGGTGGCCCTGGAGGCTGGGAATTGGGGATCCTGGGGTGCTTTGAGGAGGACAACAATGGGGGTAATCTCAGGTTAAACCTTAAACGGCGAGTCCCCCTCCCCCTCCTCCCAGTTCAGAGTCCAGCACTAGGCAGTGTGACCTGGTGACCCTTGCCCCCAGGGATGGTGGCTTGCAGGTGGAGGAGGCAACTCCGGAGTTACCATGGCACTGGCATGTGTCCATGGTGGGATGGACACTTTTCTCCCCAGACTCCCTCACCCCCCAGCACTTAAGGGATGCTGTGTAGGAGCCAAGGTCCAGAAAGGACCTTGTTCGGGTTTGGTGGGATTCGAGAGTTTCTGGGAATGGTTATTATAATTAATCAAAAACATTATTAGTCGTGGGAATTATTTAAATTTTTTTATTTTTTTCTTTTTGGCTGAGCTACACAGCTTGTGGGATCTTAGTTCCCCGTCCAGGGATTGAACCTGGGCCCTCGGCAGTGAGAGCACGGAATCCTAACCACCGGACCACCAGGGAATTCCCTAAAATTATTGTTAATAATAAACTGTGCTACTGTTTTTGGAGCACTATGTCCTAAGTTTTTTCCTGCATGGATACTTCCTTGCAAGGCCATCTCTCTCTGCAAGGTGAAGGTCAACCTATCCTGGTCCATTTTACAGATGGGGAAACTGAGGCTCAGAGAGGTGTTGTCAAGCCTAGGAAGGGATTTAGCTCAGTCTGTCATGGTCTCTGCTCTCTCTCCCTCACAGAACCCCTGCCCTCTGCCCCGACCCCTCCCAGGTGCAAAGGGGAAATAGAGGAAAGTGCTGGGTTTTGGTTGGCTTCCAAGCAGCTCAGGGATCTTGGCTCAGAGAGGGGTATTCGAGAGGTGAGCCTGCTGAGGTGTGGGCCCCTGGGAGACCCCTTTGGCAGCCGCCTCCCTCTCCCTGCAGGCCCATGGCAGAGAGCTCCCTCTACCGGCAGCGGCTAGAGGTCATCGCGGTAAGTGAAGCCCTACCAGTGCGGTCAGCCTGGAGCCCTGGGCAACCCTAACCTTGCCCCAAGCCCTTTCCTCTCCTCCCTCCTATCACAGGGAGCAGGCCTAGGGCTCTGAAGGTGCGCCTTTCTCGGGGCGCCCCACCTAAATCCTCAGGCCCCTCCGCTCCCCAGTTCCTCTGATCACTGACACCCCTAGAATGGAGAGCTGCGAACTCCGCACTCTTGAAATCTATAGCATCCGATGCTCCATTCTTGAACCCCAGTCTCCAAGATACCCCATGTCTGAACCCCATCTCTCAGACCCCCATATCTGAACCTCATCTCTCTAAACTCCCATATTTAAATCTCCATCTCTGTGGACCACATCTCTCTGAACCCCTCATCTCACTAACCCCCATCTCTCTGGACCCCTTCTCTACATCCTAGTCTCGCTGGATCCCCATGACTGCACCTCCATTTCCGACACCCCCATCTCACTAGCCCCCTCCCTTTGATCTTCATATCTGGACCCCCATCTCTCTGAATCCCGTCCCTCTTAACCCCATATCTCAGACACCCCCTACCCCCGGATTCCCATTCCAAGGCCCTCCCACCCACAGACCCCAGTTCCGCGCGGGCGAGGCCTCTGCAGCATCCCGGGCGCGGCCGGCCCCGCCCCCGCCGGCCCCGCCCCCACCCGCTGCTGAGTCAGGGCCTCCGCAGCCGCCTCCCGGCCCGGGGCCCAGACTTGTGTTCCGCCCCCGGCGCGGCTTGCAGTCCCGGGAGCCCCGGGAGCCCCCGGGAGCCCCCGGGAGCCCGGCGGAGGAGGGAGGGAGGAAGGGGGGAAGGCGGCCCCGCCCGGCCTCACCCGGCCCGCGGGCAGCTCCGGCTCCTCTGTGCGCGCAGGAGAAGCGGCGGCTGCAGGAGGAGATCAGCGCCGCGCGCCGGGAGCTGGAGGAGGAGAAACTCCGTGTGGAGCGGCTCAAGGTTGGGGACGGGCAAGGGCGCCTGCTTAGCCCGGGCAATGAAGTGGGGGTGTCTGTGAGAGTCAATTCTGGGAACCAAAGGAGGCTCTGTCTAAACATGGGGGGGGGCATTGGTTCCAGCTTTGGGGGTGGGCATCCTCCCCAGCTTGGGAGAGTGGGTGGTTGTGATGGGGACATTTGTTCCACCTTTGGGAAGAGTATGGGGACAATGGAGGTGTTTGTTCCTCTTTGGGGTAGGGAGGGGCTAATAGGGACATTGAGTTCACCTTTGGGGGTGTTTGTCCCGTTCTGGAAAGGTTGGGGAGATCGATGGGTGTTTTTTTTCCAGCGTGGGAAAGCTATGGGTTGGTAACGGGGTGTCTGCCCCACCTGGCATCGTTGGGGCACGTATCCCAGCCTGAGGGAGAAATGTCTGTCCCATCTGGGTGGTCGTAGGGCAATAAGAAATCTGCCCAGGGTGGGACATCCAGAGGGGGGCGCTACATGAGATGGGGTAGTCCATGTGCCCCTTCCCATGCCCAGAGGAAGTCTCTCCGGGAACGCTGGCTAATGGACGGGGCAGCTGAAGAGCCGGAGCGGCCCCAGGACCCCGCCTCACAGGACCCCCAGTCACCTGAGGACCAGGCTCAGGCCCGCATCCGGAACCTGGAAGGCAGCTTGTTCACGTGAGTAGGGCCCCTGCCTGACAGCTTTGCCCCAGCCTGACTAGGCCAGGCCCCTCAGCCCACTCCAATTGACACTTCGGGTGGGGTTGGTCCATAAGCCCGAGGTCCAGGCTCCCAGCAGCCCCTTCTCTTCCCCAGACTCCAGTCCCAGCTGCAGCTGTTACAAAGTGCATCCACAGGTGCCCAGCACAAGCCCACAGGCAGGCCCACCTGGCGCCGACAGGTGAGGAGCTAGGGGAGCAGGCGGTGGGAGGAGGGGGTGTGGCAAGCAGAACCCAAAGCAGGACCTCTCCAAGTACAGTTTAGATTCTGGGTCCTCTGCTCTGTGGTCTTGGGCAAGTCACTTTCCTTGCCCAAGCCTCAGTTTCCCCATCTCTAAAATGAGCATAACAACAGCACACACCTGGAAGAGGTGTGAGAGAGGGTTGGTGAGATCATAGCTTAGTACCTGGAACAGGCACAAGGGACCGTTTTGATATATGGTTGCCAATATGACCTGAATGAGGAAAGCAGTCAGCAAATGTGGGGAAGTGTTCATGGAATTCAGTCTCAAAGGTGGGAAAGGGTCATCATGAGATGCTCTCATGATTTGGGGCATCTACGTGGCTTTTGGAGTTTTGGGGTTTGTTTTGGTAATGCCTCTATTAAGATACAACGCAGGCCATGCAACATACAGGTTTTTGAAAATCAAGACAACTTCACATTAAAATCTGGCTCTCCGTGTTGTCCTTGAAGTCCAAAGATCCAGTAATATTTGCACCTGGCCATGGTGATGTGTGGGTTTTCCACAGTCCCCACCTCTCCCTGATGCTTTACCTTGGCTCCCAGGTGCCTGTTTCAGGACCAAAGAGGAGAGGAGACCTTTAATTGGGATAGGAAGCACTTGTTGGGTTTTTAGTCTAAGCCGGGAATTCCCTGCTAGAGATGCGCAAGACATGATTCCTGGCCCAAGAGAGCTCACGGTCGAGATGAGGAGATGGGGTGCAAAGAGTCTGTGAGGGGGGAGCCCAGGATATAGGGGAAGCTCATAAGAAGCACCTGAGTGAGGTTGGGGGCTCAGGGACGGCTTCCTGGAGGCAGTGACATCTATGCTGAATCTGGAAGGGAATCAGGAATACAGGCAGAGGAAACAGCCTGGACAAAGGCCTAGAGGCTGGAAAGAGGAGGGTAGGATAGGAGATCTGTGGGGTTTGGCATAGGTGGCCTGCAGGGCTGTCCTCATCTCCCCTCCCTTGGGCTCATCTTTCCCTTGATCCCTTCCTTCACTCCACTCTAGCCACCCTGACCCTCTGTTCTATTCCTTGAACTTGTCTAAATCACTATAGCCCCAGGGCCTTTGCATTTGCTGTCCCCTCCGCCTGGAATGCCCTTTCCTACCTTTTGACTCAAGGCTGGCTCTTCTCACCTTTCAGGCCTTTGTTCAATGTCACCTCCTCCAAGAGGCCCTTCTGCATCTTATACCTAAAGGAGGCACCCCATCACCTCCCAGGCATTCCCCAGCCCCTTATCCTGCTTTTCTTTTCTTTTCTTTTTTTCCTATCATAGCCCTTCTCACTCCCTGAATTACAGATTTGTTTTATGTTTATTACCTGCTTCCTCCCACTGGAATGTAAGTTCCAATAGCAAAAGGCTTAAGTGTCCCTTAAGTAACCTCAGTAGCTGGCAGAGTAGGTCCCCAATACAGAGGGATTGGCTGCATGGCCACAATATTGATTGGGCACCTACTGTGTGCAACGCAATGGAGCAGAGGGAGATGAGACAGGTGAGGAAGGCTGAGGTACAACAGAGGGTTTGGTCCTGAAGGTAATGGGGAGCCATCGATGGTGTTTGAGCAGGGGAGGGGTACTGGCATGCAGGAAGCTGGAAGTGGAGATGTGGGCCGGCCTGACCTTGTTTCTTCCATCCCTGCAGGGTCACCGTCCTCTATCCCAGCCCACCGTGGAGGCAGGTCCTGCAGGTGGGTGTATTGAGGTCTGGGGGTCGCAAGAGGAAGGACCTGAATCTCACTCTGTTGCCCCATCTCTCCTTTCCCCTTCTCCCCTCACGCCCCCAGGCCAGACTGATCTAAACAAGAGAGCCTCCATACCAGCCGGACCAGTGGGCACATACCCAGAGTCCCCCTCTAAGTCCAGAGACGAGTCTGTCGGGGTTCCACCAGCCCCAAGGAGGATCCCTGGGGCAGCAGTGGCCTCCTCAGAAGCCAATGGCCCCTGCCCTGGATCCAGCCCCCCTCCGGAGCAGGCGCCGAGTCAGGGAGTGGCAGCGTCTGACGGGGGAGTGAATGAGGCCAAAGGGGGAGGCACGGTGAAGGTGGTCTGGGAGGGGCTGAGGGCCACGGAGGACTGTACCACGGGGGCCACAGGCCCAGAGCTGGAGGCTAAGGTGGAGGAGATGGTCATGGAGGCCATCGGGGACAGACAGGAAGCCGGACGACGAGAGCTCCCTTCATGGGTCAGGGAGGACAGGGATATCGTGGAGGTAGTCTGGGAAGGGGTGGGAGGCACAGAGGGCAGCGACTCAGAGGCCATGGGGGAGGCGGGCAGAGGCCTGGAGGCTGCACACACCAGCTCACTGAGGCTCCAGGAGGGACCGGGGGCAGCAGCTTCTGGAGAAGGGGAAGGTGCCCCCAGGGGCAGCGCTGATGGTGATGGGCAGGGGGGCTTTGGAGGAGAGGAGGGGTCCTTCATTTGGGTGGAGAGAGTGGCCCTCAGTGAGCAGTGGGAAGAGCTGGCGGTGGAGGGGTTGGAAGGGCCAAAGGCACTGGGAAGGGAGGGAAAGGATGACAGTCCACTGGGGGCAGGCGGCAGAGGCGGGGAGGAAACGTGGGAGGCGGAGAGGAGGTGGGCAGAGGAATTAGCGGGGAAGAGAGGAAGTGAGGGAATGGCAGGCGCAGAGCCAGAAGGAGCAGAGATGTCACTGGCAGTGGAGAGGAAAGGAAGCGAGAAATCCTTGGAGCCGGAGAGGAGAGGAGTTGAGGAAAAGGTGGAGACAGAGATGGGAGGAGGTGACGAACCACTGTCGGCAGAAAGAAAAGAAGTTGAAGGACCTCTGAGGGCAGAGAGGGAAAGAGGGGAGGAGCCGTTGGGAGTACAGCAGAAAGGAGGTGAGGAAAAGTTAGAGGCAATTGAAGAACCATTGGTGACAGAAAGGAAAGAAGGTGAGGAATCACTGATGGTAGAGAGAATAGGAGGTGAGGAAGCACTGGACGGAAAGGAAAAAAGAGACGAGCAGTCACTGAAGGTACAGAGAACGGGCGGTGAGCAGCCGTCGGAGGCAGAGAAAAAAGGAGATGAATCACTGAAGGTACAGAGAACGGGCGGTGAGCAGC